>NC_091194.1:9809419-9925224 GCF_040958095.1 Procambarus clarkii | reverse complement strand
TCTCCTCCCCCTCTCCTCCCCCTCTCCTCCCCCTCTCCTCCCCCTCTCCTCCCCCTCTCCTCCCCCTCTCCTCCCCCTCTCCTCCCCCTCTCATCTTAACCACCGACTTGAGGTGGGTCCCCCCCCCCCCCCACACACACACACTAGCACTGTAAAAATAACTGAAGATCTCTTACTCGCATATTGAGCCTTTCCTATTCAGTGTGCTTTAGACGAGAGAGCGGAGACCACTACACTTGTTATATGTGACGGTTGTTGAGTCAAGGATGAAGACGACCCTATTAGATCGGATATACCCCCCCCCCCACCCCCCGCTCTCCCTGGACGGAGGCAAAGGGGGTAGAGAACAGGAGGGTGACACCCAAGAAACTTATCTTATTTGTATTAGCCTAATAAGTGCTTTCCTCTTTCCTTACTGGTAGTTTAATAGTTCTCTGTACGTTCTCCTTGTTAATAAAGGGCACTAAGACAGGAAGACTATATCTGCCACAAGTATTAAAAGATTACCAAGTATCATTCAGAGTACCGACTCGAGAGCCAAAAGATAACATTCCCGCTGTCGATAACAGGAAGCCTGTTCTAAGGTTTGTTGAGTCCCTCATCCCCCCCTTTCCACCCAACCACTTGTGCTGGACGGTAGAGCGACGGTCTCGCTTCATGCAGGTCGGCGTTCAATCCCCGACCGTCCACAAGTGGTTGGGCACCATTCCTTTCTTCCTCCGTCCCATCCCAAATCCCTATCCTGATCCCTTTCAAGTGCTATATAGTCGTAATTGGCTTGGCGATTTCTCCTAATAATTCCCTTCCCCCTCTTCCCCCAGGGCTAGTCCAACTATGGACCTTCCCCAGGATGCAACACACAACCACAACACACGTCGAACTCAAATAGGTGAAAAACAAGAAAAAAAACCATGTCCAACCGTTTCTGCTCTGTCTGGTACCAGATTGAACCCGGGTCACTCTTTGAGTCAGTGTTAAACAACGCTCAAGGCAAATGTATCTTCCTCCCCCGTTAGCTTATTTCTTGATCAAATTAATCCCCCGCGCAACTGTAAATCTTGACATCTATTTTAAGATTGGGATGAAGATGCCTCCAGTTTATATCTGATGTGGACTTTGTCTTAAATTTATTTAGCGAGAGACGTCCTGAGAATTTGCTCTTGGAGTTTGTGACTGTCGGTCGGAGGTGATTTAGTTGCTGATGCAGTTGTGAAGTGACGTTGTTGGTGAGAGAAGAAACGGGCGGGTGAAATATGGTTACGTTAAGAGATTTACGGTGGATGGGCTGGCGCTGTCTTGTGTGGAAGACGGGCCAGCCGAGGGGGAAGGGGGGGAGCTCTAGGGGATCCAGGCCAGCCGAGGGGGCCGCTCTAGGGGATCCAGGCCAGCCGAGGGGGCCGCTCTAGGGGATCCAGGCCAGCCGAGGGGGCCGCTCTAGGGGATCCAGGCCAGCCGAGGAGGCCGCTCTAGGGGATCCAGGCCAGCCGAGGGGGCCGCTCTAGGGGATCCAGGCCAGCCGAGGAAATATTGCCTCGTCTTAGTTCATCTACGGTAGAAGGTAACTTGTCAAGTTAATGAAGTCAACGTGTTAGTGTACGCTTGTCATTAATGAAGTCAACGTGTTAGTGTACGCTTGTCATTAATGAAGTCAACGTGTTAGTGTACGCTTGTCATTAATGAAGTCAACGTGTTAGTGTACGCTTGTCATTAATGAAGTCAACGTGTTAGTGTAGGCTTGTCACCATATTACCCGGTGTTGGGGCTGAAGTGTTTGTATGACACATGTATCTAAAGGAAGATGGTTTTAGTGGATCGCCGCCCCTCCTCCCTGGCGCTGTTGGCCGCAGGATGTCCCGGGTCTCCTGGTGCAGCTGGTGTACGACTATCGTCTCTCAGTAACGTGTCGTCTGTTGCTTGAATACACTTGTACAAAACTGCTTTGATAGCTTATTTTTTTTTGTAATTCAGGTTTTGTGTGTCTAAATTCCCTCACTTCACCCCTCCCCTTTCCTTCCCATTTCCCAGATGCTTCCCTCTTCCATCTCTCGGTGCATGCGTCCTCCCCCCTCCCCCCCCCCACCTCTCCCATCCTCCCATCTCCCCTCTGGCCTTCCCTGGGCTTGAGTCACACAGGTAGTGGCACAGTTGGCTGGCGGGCCACGTGGCGCCACCACCACCGCTCGTCCGGGTAAAGTGTGGTAGGAGGTTGTGAGCGCGCTATACCTCGCTGTGTCGCCGCCGCGGTTCCATTCTCGCTGATGTTTGTGGTATTTTAGGTTCAGTTACTATGACCCAAAAGTTCCAAGTAGCCAAGTTCCACCATAGTCATGGTGAGCCCGTAGTGGACTTGCCCGACACAGGAGCGGGGCTGTAACTGGAATGTTTGTGTATTGTGCGTGTATATGTAGATATAAATCTTATCCCACTGAAGCAATCTCATTCCCTATTGTCCCAAGGGTAATGTCGTGTCTTTCTCTTGGGGGATTGTGCCCAGGCCTAAGAGGTTTTTCCCGCCAAAAGGATTGAGGGGGTCGGAAAGTTTTTTAACGAGCTATAGGCGTTAGGCTACAGCGGGGCGACGTGGAGGGTGACCTCCACCCTGGTCCTTGGTGAATACCAGTGCAAACCTCGCCTCCTCGTACGACTAATTTCCTTAAAGCGAGATTTTTTGTGAAAGTTTTTAAACTGAAAATTATGAATACTGCCAAGTAATACTGCCGACCAGATCCACGCCGAAGGTATTAAGTGTAGGATGATATAACAGCCCGTCCTCCTAAGGTTCCCAACGTCAAGAAACGGTCGTACTATTGTGCCATTATCCTAAGCTACTAGAGGAACCGAAACAGAAAACGGGGTATATAGTCAGTTTCGTGAGCCGCTTCCCTTGTTTAGTACTTTAGTACTGTACAACAATTGTGTGGCCCTAGGTAGACAGTGTGTACACATGCGGTGACGTTCTATTAGGAGCGGTTGGGTATGGCCAGTAACTGGATGGGTCACCGTGTTGACACAGCCGTCCCCCATGGTTATGGGGGACCTCGCAAGAGCTGTCTGCCTCCCCCCCCCCCCCTCAGCATGAGTTCATGGAATAATCTACGCGCGCGTGCGTGCGTTTGTGTGCGTGTTGCACCTGTGTTGCTGGCACTGTGCCTCTGGAAGGCTGGGGAAGAGGGTGTTCGATTAGTTTGTTGCCGTTTGAAAGTTAGAAATGTTCTCTATTCGAAGTGACCTAAACGGGTGGCAGTTGTTCGTAGAGCTTTACGGGGTGTGATAGGTTGTGTATTTTAGCCTGTGGTTAATTTTATAACTTGTGTTTAGGATGTAGGATTTGTGGAGGTAGGTCTTGCGCCTGTATAAATTCTTTGATGGTACAGTGTTTTAAATATAAATAATGTTTATTCAGGTAAGGTACATACATACAAGTGATGTTACATTAATGGATTGATATATAGAGCTAGTACATACAATGCCTAAAGCCACTATTACGTAATGCGTTTCGGGCGTTTTCTTTTAACTGGTTGTATTTCAATCGCAAGACCAGCTTGTTCAGTGTAATATTAGTAAAACCAACTGTGTTGAGGTATCTTGTAGACCCTAAACATTACCTCCCGAGCTTGCGGCAAAATGGTTCCCTGGAGAGTACTGTATGTAACCGAGGCTGGCTCAGTGCAGTGCGTGATCACGGGAGACATCTCCCGCCACGCAGGGTGCAGTCGCACCTCCACAGATCTCCAGTATCAGCTAATGATACTGGTAATGGCTCAAAAGGGCCACCACATTCATGCCCGTGCCACCTTTTGGGTGGCTTAATCTTCATCAGTCAGTCAGTGGGTGATGCTAGTTTTACTCAAGTTTTACTCTACTCGTGTCGCCAGTAACTGGATGGGTGACCCCGCAGGGTCTAGATTACGCTGTGTGGTGTACGACGGTTATAATTCATCGGGAACACTGCCTTGTATAGCAATTTATAAATGATTGGACTAAAGTACTTTATTGATGAGCCTTGTTAACAAAGGGTTTAAAGTTGTATCACGTATTCAATACACGTAACAATGGTGGATTCCAACCCCTTATTGAGGTTTAGAAATGATATATATATATATATATATCAGCATATTTAGCAGTATAGAGTTGTGGATTCCATAGAGTATAGAGCAGAGCTCCACCGCAGCGAATATCTGTATATGACCAAATATTTAAGTACAAATTTGTGTTTACAGTAAAATACTATACAGTACTTGAAAATAAAATGTTAGGTTTTGCATGCTACTTCTGTATAAAATATTAAGCGTTCAAAAGTTGGCTTAGAACACAGATTGTGAATATATCCCCGGACAGTAAACGTTCTTTCTCGTGATGGTGATTGATTGATAAAGATTAGGCCACCCAAGAGGTGGCACGGGCATGAATAGCCCGTAATCGTGATGGTGACCTGGTAGTACTAGTGATGGCTCGCAGGTTTGACGCCGTCCACCTCAGCCTCCAGATTCCGCCTTGATAACCGGGCTCTTGCACCACTATACTCTTACGGGCTACTCATGCCCGTGCCACCTCTTGGGTGGCTTAATCTTTATCAATCAATCACCACTATACTCCCGTGGTCTAATATACTGCTATTCTCCGTTCTCTTATCTACTCTCATCATCCTCCTTGTTCTCTTCCCTCCCCCTTCTCTCTTGCCTGTTAGTAATAATTATACTGTAGGCCTGGTCGAGGACCGGGCCGTGGGGACGCTTAAGCCCCGAAACCATCTAATGATATTTAAAGCTATGCAGACGAGGAGTCACAATAACGTGGCTGAAATATGTTGACCAAACCACACACTAGAAAGTGAAGGGACGACGACGTTTCGGACCGTCCTGGACCATTCTCATGTCGATTGTAGATTGTAGATTGATAGATTGTAGACGTTTCGGTTCGTCCTGGAGAATCAATCTACAATCGACATGAGAATGGTCCAGGACGGACCGAAACGTCGTCGTCCCTTCACTTTCTAGTGTGTGGTCTGGTCAAGGTAGCCCCGTCTTCCCTGCCCCCTTCCTCCTCTCATTCCACAGTGGTGACACTGTGCCTTATTGAAGGTCATCTCCAGACACGCCTCGTTAATGGGGCTCTGAGTCAAATGTTCCCAGGTTTCATATCTCACATTTTTACCCTGATACACGATACCTGTCTACCCAGTGGTATATAGTGTGTTTTCTCTCTCTCTCCTGTCCTTGTCTGACTCCCTCATGCTGCTGCTGCTGCTGCTGAGTTATGCTGGGGGAGGGGGGGGGATTAGGGGGAACAGGGGGTGGGGGATGTTGAGGAGGAGTTGGGGGGGGGGTGTAGGTGGTGGTTTTGAGGGTAGTCGTTGAAAGGAAGGGAACTATCAAGGAAACTATATATCAACTATATAGCACTTGGAAGGGGTCAGGATATTAGGATTTGGAATGAGACGAGGGGAAAGGAATGGTGACCAACCACTTGGACGGTCGGGTATTGAACGCCGACCTGCATGAAGCGAGACCGTCGATCTACCGTTCAGCCCAAGTGGTTCGACGGGTAGTCGTTGAGGGAATGGTCTTAAAATAAACAAACTCGGTAAAAGAATAAATATAACAATGTTAGAAATCAAAATGAAGATATCAAAGGAAAACTTTCCTACCTAACCTCTTCACCCCCCCCCCCTTAAAGAAAATGTATTATTGGTTTCGGGGGGCAATGGAAGGGGGGGAGGGGGTGTATTATGGGGGTGGTAGTGGAGGTTGTGGCGAGGGGTACAGTGTGGATTATGGTAAGGGGTAACAGTACTGTGAAGGGGGGTCGGGGTGTGGCCCACAAGATTGCTCTAAGTATCCCCCCCCCCCCTCCCTAGCCGAGGCCCGTAATAGCGTGAGAACAAACAAGTAAACGAGCTGGACCATAGAGGTGCGGTTGTTGGCCGCTGGTTGGCCCTTCAGACGGCCGTAATTGAAGCCATCAATCCGGGGCTTGTGCGAACGCTTGAACCTCGGCGCCGGATACCCATCCAGCCGCAGACGAACGGGGCGTTGGACACGGATTTCCAATATTTCTGAGGCGGAGTCATGGGGCGATTCTGGGAACATTGAGCCGGCAATGTGTCCACCTCCCAATCCCTGTCAATAGGAGTGCTATTTATATATTAGTGGTTCCAGACGCCTGAAAGGCAGTTAATTGCTTGCTCTTATCGCCATATTCAGTAATGGGTCTGTATTCCTCTAGCTGTGATTGAGGGTGGGAAGGGGGGGGGGGTTGAGCTTCGGCTCTTTGGTCCCACCTTTCAAATCAGTTGCCTTGTGTAAAGGTTCCTGAGCCTATTGAGTTCTATCATATTTACTTTGTTTTATAAACTCTGCTACTCTGAACAAAATGTCTATATAGGTATAGTGAGCCTGTAATTGAGTTCGGTTATTTACGACACCCTTGTTACTGTGTTATTTGGGGTCAAAGTTTTAAATAAAGGTAGAGTTTCCTTCTTTTCGCTTTGGTTTTATAGTCTTTGTTTCAATAACGTTATCTTGATGACGGATATAGATGCAAAGTGTTCACTAGTGTGTCCCATTCTTCAACTACTTTTTAACCATTGTAGTCGCTGTGGATTTTGCATTTAATGCAGCTGCTCCTAATTAATTTTTTTCATTTTGAATCGAGAGGAGTTTATTGGGCAGCGCCACACATCCTGTGAGTGGACACACCGCCATAGCAGCATGTACAACACTCCCCAAAAGGAAGAAAACCCGCTGGGTTTATCCTGTCACTTGTACCCCAGACACAGCTGGGACTTTCTTAACTGTCTCAAGTGAACAGCTTCTCAAACAAGAACATTAACATTTGTCAACCCTTAAAATCTTACGTTATCTTGTAGGTGCAAAATTGGGGGGGGGGAATCTTTTAAGAACAGTATCTTTATTCGACAAATATTTTCCTAACTTAAACAATGTGGGGTTTATTATTCTACACATTTCTAGTGATTCTTAGATGTCCACGTTATCTCTGGTAGTGGACAAGGCGGTGTCCGTCACTCATAACAGATTCTGCAACTCCGCTGCTCAACTGTTGTTTCCATTCCAAATCTCCATGGATATTTGTATCCAAGATGGATTCATGCTAATACTGATTCTCTCCCTCCTCCTCTTCGTCCATAATGACTGGGATTGCCAGCTACAACCATGTTGTACCATCGTACAGATTCACTGATTTGTTCTTCTATCCTTTCCTCAGTTACCTTGTCACGGTGATGTTGCCTGATAATATCTCTTAATTTGTAGAAGTCTTGGGTATGAAGTACTCCATATGATCTCCTTCAGCGTCTTTAGTTGCTTCACATTCCAGCAAGTCATGCAATAGTGGCATTTCTGCATCTGTTCCACAGATACGACTCTCTTGAACACATTCACAAGGGCCGTGACGAGGGTTCGAATCTAGTCAGAGAGCATCCCAGACGCTGCCTTAATTGACTGCGCTACTACATGGTAAAAGAATTGCAACCAGATGTTGCATGGTTTGCAAAACCCTGATTTGTGTCTCGGAGAGGCTACAGGGTCCAAGTAAGGGCAGTAGAACTTCTGGTTGCAATTCTTTTTACCATGTCGTAGCCCAGTCGATTAAGGCAGCGTCTGGGATGCTCTCGGACGTAGGTTCGAACCCTGGTCACGGCCCTTGTGGATTTGTTCATTTGATGCATCACGCTATTGTGATTTGTGTGTGTAACGACTGTCTTTTTAAGTATTGGTAATAAATTAATCTGACACTTCAAGTAATTTAGGAGGCCTGGTCGAGGACCGGGCCCCGGGGACGCTTAGTCCCGTAATCATCGCAAGGTAGGTTGGGTTTATTACCTCGCAGCAGCACTTGTAGCCAAGCACTTGTATGGCTACTGCAGTGTCTATGGATAGGTTTTTGCCAGGCATGAGAGTATTACCCAGTGGCTTGTTCGTACCACATCGCAGCGAGTCTGTCTTCCGCTACTTCGGCTCTGTGACGACTTTTGATAGTTGGGAGAATTTTCTTCTTTATTTGCTCCTTTTCTGTGAGAAATTTGGAGGTATTTTTACCTGTACAACAGTTAAAGCAGTGACAGTTTTTGGCTAGTGAGTCTGATGAAACTGTCTTCATCATACTTACATTTGAAATAGATTATGTAGTCTGCCGCCACAACATCTTTTAGTATTACATTCCATCTACCGATACAGTAACTGCTGACACTGAGAACATTGTGTGTGTGGGGCTTTTGGGTACTAAGGTTTCCATCCATGTCCTCTTGTTATAGATTCAGCCACTCTGAATTCAGCTACTATTTCCAAGTAGCACGGGCTATGGTGAGCCCGTAATCTCTTGTTAGTGTTCCACCCCGTGCTAAATAATTTGTGCGTGTTTAGCGTGGGGTTTCTAGCTAGTGTGTTTTATTTACCTGGTTGTAGAGCAGGGGAGGAAAGGAGGGCGGTGTTCTATCATAGTTAATTTAGAATTGGCTCTATCACTGTAAAGTCGGGTAACTGGATAATGGTTATCTTGAGGTTATCTTGAGATGATTTCGGGGCTTTAGTGTCCCCGCGGCTCGGTCCTCGACCAGGCCTCCACCCCTGGGAAGCAGCCCGTGACAACTGACTAACACCCAGGTACCTATTTTACTGCTAGGTAACAAGGGCATAGGATGAAAGAAACTCTGCCCATTTGTTTCTCGCCGGCGACCGGGATCGATCCCGGGACCACAGGATCACAAGTCCAGTGTGCTGTCCGCTCGGCCGACCGGCTCCCCATTAAACATGATCCATTAAATTTGTTCAGGTGTGGGTTGGTTATCTTAATTTTCTGCTACGTTGTGACTCGCTCTCTACTTAGACGGAGTTTATTTTTAATATTTAAGTGCCTCGTACTGGGCAGATCTGGCTACTACCGTTTCAGTGTCAATATAGAGGGTATTCGCAGCCTTGAACGAGCTTTTCTAGTTGTGAATTAGAGGCACATAATGGGCTCAGGGATTGAACCCCACAAATGAATTGTGGGGTTCAGTCCCTGAGCCCATTATGTGCCTCTGTAACCCTTTCCACTACCGTCCACAAGATGGGTATGGGGTGCATAATAAATGAACTAAACTAAAAAAAAAACTGAATTCCTCGTTATGAGGAGCACTCGATGTCACGAGTGGCAGTTTTAGCTGTGGTGGTTTCTTCTCCAATTCAGTTCGAGGAAGTTTTCCCAGTGTCAGTGTTGTGTGTCGCTCGGTCTCATTGATCTGAACTTGAAAACTTTTGATGCAATATCCGCTAGAAACTTGAAACTCCTTAACCTGCTAATCCCTCCCCACTTAAACCTCCCCCCCCCTCTCCCTTCCGGCAACTCGCGCGCCTCAACAGACGAGAGGATCTAGTTGTTGTTGTTATAGATTCAGTTACTCGGAACAGGTTCCAAGTAGCACGGGCTATGGTGAGCCCGTAGTGGACTTACCTGGCACAGGAGCGGTGCTGTGTGGATCTAGTGCTTTGTACCTATTATAAACAAAGGCGGCACACAAGACTACAGCGTCTCTCGTGCAGAGATTCCCGCCAAATTAGTCCTCCGAAAATGCTTAAAACACGTGGATGTTTTTAGTGGTCGTGAGGGTGCAAAGATTGTTTCCAAACATCAGTGTGGCTTGAGGGGGGAGCAGAGTCATGCTTAGCGAAGTACATTAGGCAACAGCGATCAAGTAGGAAATGAAAGTATTAACGGATCAGATTGACGTCTCTGGCGTGTGTGAAGGTATTTGATATCTATAAAATTCCATAAAAGAATTTGGCGCCTCACACAAGCTTGTGGGACCAAAGAGCTGAAGCTCAACCTTTGCAAGCAAACTAGGGAAGTACTTTACACACAGAAATCACAATAGCGTGATGCATCATATGAACAAACCCACAAGGGCCATGACGAGGATTAAGACACGTCTGGGATGCTCTCGGACGTAGGTTCGAATCCTCGTCACGGCCCTTGTGGATTTGTTCAGAGTAGGACTGCCTTTCCCAACCCCCCCCTGGCAGGGGTGGGTGTAGCCGTAGGGTGTGGGTGTTAGTGCTGTCAAAGAAAGGGGAATAAACATGGTAGTGGGTGAATCTAACTCCACATACAATTTTAATTGTAAATATGATAACGTGGAAACTTATCACTGCATTGAAGAAATAATGTGTTGGGAAGGTGGTGGGGCTGGACCTAGCATACCCATGTAGGCGAACACTGTAGATATGATAGAGCCCAGTAGGCTCAAGAATCTGTGCACCAGTTGATTGGCAGTTGAGAGGCGGGACCAAAGAGCCAAAGCTCAGCCCCCGCAAGTACAACTAGGCGAGTAAACTGGACACCCTCGCATTTCATCTGGCCCCCCCCCCCACCACCTCACCCCCTCCCTTGCGTCCTAATGCCCTTATCTTTCCACGGGTTTATTTTGACATTAGTAGATTTATGGTGCTGGAGAGGTTGGGCTTATTGTCCAGGGATTTAACACTATTCCGGCATCTGTGGGTGTACTAGATGGGATATAAAAAAAAACTTCCCTTACCCATTGTGTGTGTGTGTGTGTGTGTGTGTGTGTGTACTCACCTAATTGTGCTTGCGGGGGTTGAGCTCTGGCTCTTTGGTCCCGCCTCTCAACTGTCAATCAACTGATGTACAAATTCCTGAGCCTACTGGGCTCTGTCATATCTACACTTGAAACTGTGTATGGAGTCAGCCTCCCCAACATCACTGCCTAATGCATTCCATCTGTTAACTACTGACGCTGAAAAAGTTCTTTCTAACGTCCTTGTGGCTCATGTGGGTACTCAGTTTCCACCTGTGTCCCCTTGTTCGCGTACCACCAGTGTTGAATAGTTTATCCTTATCTACCCTGTCAATTCCTCTGAGAATTTTGTAGGTAGTGATCATGTCTCCCCTTACTCTTGTCTTCCAGTGTCGTGAGGTGCATTTCACGCAGACTTCTTGTAACTCACGCGTCTTAGGTCTGGGACTAGTCTAGTGGCATATCTCTGAACTTTTTCCAGTTATAGTCTTGTGCTTAACAAGGTACGGGCTCCATGCTGGGGCCGCATACTCCAGGATTGGTCTTACATAAGTGGTATACAAGATTCTGAATGATTCCTTACACAGGTTCCTGAAGGCAGTTCTGATGTTAGCCAGCCTTGTATACGCCTCAGATGTTCTTTTCATGTGGGCTTCAGGAGACAGGGTTGGTGTGATGTGCACTCCTAAATCTGTGTAAAGTTCCTCCTATCCCCCCATAAATCTTTAAGAATATACTTGAGCTGTGTTCAGTTGATTGTTGCGTTAGCCTAACAATTTAAGAGCGAGGTTAAGATGCAGTAGGTTGATGTCTGTTGCCCGAGAAGGTGAGAGTAACTAGTGGCGGCATATAGATTGATTGATAAAGATTAAGCCACCCAAGAGGTGGCACGGGCATGAATAGCCCGCAAGTGGTGGCCCTTTTGAGCCATTACGAGTATCAAGAGATGATACTGGAGATCTGTGGAGGCGCGACTGCACCCTGCGTGACGGGAGATGTCTCCCGGACCAAATGGTGACCAAATGGTGGCGTCATATAATGTACCTATTGCTTAAGTACTTATAATCCACCCATCTGTAAGTTCAGAATTATTTTTTATTTTGGCCCGAAGCGAGTTTATTGGGCAGCACCACTCATCTTGTGAGTGGACACACCGCCATAGCAGCATGTACAACACTCCCCAATAGGAAGAAAACCCGCTGGGTTGTTCATCCTGTCACTTGTACCCAGGTTCAGAATTATTTCATGGGGGGAAATGAAGGTGTTGCTCGGGTGGTCATAACGCACACTCTTACTGGACCACGGTGACGCCACTAGTGCCTATCTTGAGGGGTATCTTAGAGATGGTTTCGGGGCTTAGCGTCCCCGCGGCCCGGTCCTCGACCAGGCCTCCTTTTTGTTACATACCCCCCAGGAAGCAGCCCGTAGCAGCTGAACTCCCAGGTACCTATTTACTGCTAGTAACCCATGTTGGGTAACTTACCAAGATGCTACAGGTACAAATGGGCAACATTTAATTATGCGTGGTTCACATTAATGAGTTTATAAAATGCAGAGCTCTCGCTTCTAGAGTCTGGACATACTCGTTTTAATTGGCATGATTTTTGTTTGTAGGTGTCTGCTTAATTCCACCTGTTGAGTCGGGGGAGGGGGTGTAGTGATGGGGGGAGGACAGGGCCGGGTAGGGTAGGAGGGGGTGATTTGAGGAAGGGGGGGGGCAGAGAGTTGTCTGGGGTATAGGGGGGGGGGGACCGGGTGAGTGGGTTGCGTGTATGAAATTTCTTTTCGCTGTATCATATGTGGCCATTCATTTACAGTGATGATCAGCACATGTACATTTTGGTCTGTCCTGTATATATAAAAAATGTTTCACATAGTGCAGGGGGCTATTGCCCCCGCCCGTGGCGCCCACCAGCGTGGGCGTGTTGACGGGGTGGTGGACGTCGTCCTGGCCGCCCCCAGGGTGAGGGGTGGAGGCACTTGTGGGTTTCCCCAGGGGTGAGAATCCCCGGGGCAAGATCTTCAGGTAGGAGAAAAGGAAGCCCTATTTGTACCATTTGGTTAATCAAATGCGACTCCGGGGTTGAACATAGAGGTAATATTGACGGAGCCCGAGGGACGGAGCCCGAGGGACGGAGCCCGAGGGACCAGAGGTGTGGGGGCAGCGAGGTGTTCACACCCCCTCACAAGGCTTCTTTATGCCCCTCAGACGGGCCCCCTGGCGCCTGTGGACTTGCACCAACATCAACAGTAGTCGTATCAGTAATGACGGCTCCCGACGGCTGCTTCATTAATAGCGCCAACGGTAGCATGGACAACGGAGCTGTAACGGTATACAGTGGTAAGAATACCATCACCAACTGTTGAGGCAACGGCCGTGGTATGTTGTTGTTTTTAGATTTAGCTACTTAGAACGAAGTGTCCATGTAGCACGGGCTATGGCGAGCCCGTAAAGCCGTGATAGTAAGAGACCCAGGAATACTAATAGCACACCCTCAGAGGGACCGAGCGAAAGGAACTATCGGGGGGGGGACGCTAGGCCATTACCATTATTTAGCACTTGAAAGGGATAAGGATTTGGAATGGAATGAGGAGAGAGGAGGTTTAGAAGTCAATAGCAGACACACCTGTGAAGCCAAAGATCTTGAGAGTTTGTTCAGACTGGGCGCACTGCCCCCCCCCCACCCCCCTGTGTATCCAATAGTAATTGATCTGGGTGTAAAATGATTGATGGTTTGTACTGTGGGAGACCTCTGGTGCTGTCTGATCTGACAGGCTCCAGTACGCATCCATACAGTCGCAAGGCATAAGCTCGACTAAAGATTTTTCCAAGTAGAGTTTACCCCGACAGAATCGGCGACTGGAAATTTCTTGACATTTAATTATGAAAACACTGCGATAAAGCTATATTGTAAAGTAAAGCGCGCACAACGAGAAATCAGGGCTAGTGTAATGAGCAGTGGGTAAAAGCAGCGTAAATGATTATAAAGTAATTGGGAGTTGGGGAAGGGGGTTGGGGGTGAAATTAGGTGAGAGGCTGCTCTGTTGAGTCCTCAGCCACCCCCCTAGGATTCAAGTGTGAAGTACCCAGAGATAGCCTCCTCCCAGCCCACTGTCAGTGGTCACTACACCAACCAGGATGTAGGAGGGGGGTGTATGTTGCAAGTAGGGGGGTGTTGTAGGGGAGGGAGCTGCGTGTTTTAGGGGGAGTCGTGGTGGGAGGGGGAGTGATGCCATCTTATATTAAAAACCTGCTGGTCTGAAGATTTAATATTTTGGGTAGATATGTGAATGTTTATAATAGGATAAAATGAGATATTGCGTAGAGGTAAAATAAAGTGTATCATATGAGCAGTGAAGATACTTTGCCTCGTAGTTTGAAAATATTTCGTGAGGCTACGATGGAACTTAAGAGGTTGCACTCCCAGGCTGAGAGCCTTCAGCCATGTGGCAAGGATCACTCAATTATGCAAGAGTTCCAAATTTATAGTCTGTGTGTTTGTACTAACCGTTCTCACGGCTTGACGAGCGTCAAATTCGATTTGCTTTTGCTTAACCCGTCCTCGCTAATTGCCACGTCATAAAATGATGTACTAAACGTACCTAACCCAACCCAAACCTGTGAACACACGAATAGGAAACGTAACAGACCAGCCCGTCAATTTTGCTGCTATGCTTTATAGTAAACATTTTGACGTTGAGGGTTTTGACGTAAAGATTGGAGAGGACAAGTTGAACCAGAAGTGTACGAACCTTGCCAACTCGCATAACAGTATTACAGCAGCCCGTCCCCCTCATCAAAGGGAAAATGCTTGTTAATCCAACCTCCAAATTCCCTGTTTATGAATGGGAGAAAAGGTTTACACACAACTCTCACCTAATGCAACCCGTCTTCGATTCAAGTCCATTACATCCAGTGGTCGACCCCTCAGACGCATTCATAAACTTTTATATGCTGTTCATTTCAAACGAGAATTTTCTCATATATAAATTATTATAATAGCATATTGTGCATATATAGGCATAGGTTAGGTTAGGTGTTTAGGCTCTGTTGGCGATTATTTCAACCCGTCCTCGGCTCTGGTCCATTTCATCCAGCGGTCGACCCCACAGACGCATTTATAATTTTTCATGCTATTCATTCAAAACGGGAATTTTCTCAAATATAAATTAATATTACAATAGCATATTGTGCATATATATAGGCATAGGTTAGGTTCTGTTTGCAATTATTTGTATTTGTTGTACGTGGGCGAAACATTTACAGTGTTGTGGTTTGAACAAAATTCGTCAGTGAAGCACTTGTTCCAGAAGTGTTCGAACGAAATCAGTTGTGTGTAAACAGTTTTTTCATTCATAAACAGGGGGTCTGGCGGGTGTGCATGGAATCACTTTTGGGTCTTTGTTTGGAGGACGGGTTGTTTATAGCGTTGTGACTCGAACAAAATTCATCAAAGCACCTGTTCCGGAAGTATTCGAACGAAATCAGTTGTGGTGTGTAAACGGGTTTTCATTGCAGGCCGTCCTCCAAACAGACCCAAAAGTGATTCCATGCACCCGCCAAACCCCCCCGTTTATGAATGGGGAACATTTCTCGAACAACTCATTCTCCAGACTAGTACATAGCATTTTTACTTATTCCCCTAAGGTTAAAATCTGATGTACTGAAAATGGTAGCATCTCAGAAATTGACTTGATGCACCATTCTCTGTTCGCGAGTCCTCGGGTTAGGTTAGGGTAATTTAGTAAAACAGTTTGTGACGTTGGGAACGCTCAGGAGAACGGGCTGCTCGAACAGTGCTTCGGTGACGACTTGTTTGAATCGCAACGCAGGGAGGCAGATAACTATCCGTTGTAGAAAACGTAATTATTACGGTGCATAGTGAGATGACAGGTTAAAATTATAAGGTACAAATCTTGACCATGATTTATGCACTCTTACGAAACCTGTACATTTTTTTTTTTTTTTTTTTTTTTTTTTTTGAGATATATACAAGAGTTGTTACATTCTTGTACAGCCACTAGTACGCGTAGCGTTTCGGGCAAGTCCTTAATCCTATGGTCCCTGGAATACGATCCCCGCCGCGAAGAATCGTTTTTTCATCCAAGTACACATTTTACTGTTGAGTTAAACAGAGGCTACAGTTAAGGATTTGCGCCCAGTAAATCCTCCCCGGCCAGGATACGAACCCATGACATAGCGCTCGCGGAACGCCAGGCGAGTGTCTTACCACTACACCACGGAGACTAGATTAGACTAGACTTTCTTCGATCATAGTGTCTCTAGTCTGCATGCATTAATACAAATTATGCCGCCACGATTAAGAAAAGTTATACAGGTTTCATAAGCGGATAGGCAATTCTTTATATACCAGACCCCCTTGGTGTAACCTCCCCCCCTCCTACGCTGGCATGCCAGACCCTTTTCCTGGTCAAGGCAGTAGCATTCCTTTATATAAGGTTTTTCTTTCCCACTAGTCACATAAAACATACTAGTAGGAAAGGAAAATTAATATTGTATAAACATTCACAAGGGCCGTGACGAGGATTCGAACCTACGTCCGAGAGACGTAGTTAATATTGTATATTAACCAAACCACTTGGTTAGGCTGGTTTTGATAGAGGGAGGGAGGGAGGGGGGGGGAGATGGTATATGGCTCCTCATCCTCTTCCATCCTTACACTCTCTTGTAGTTAATTTTTATCAGTCCAGTCCAGTGATGTAGAACAGTGATCTACATCCTCGGCTCATAACCCGGGAGCGCGGGTTCAATCCTCAGGCAGGACAAAAGTGGCTGGGCAAGTTTCCTCTCGCCTGATGGCTGTTATCCTCGCCATAAAATATTCATCCGGGAGTTAGGCAACTGTTGTAGGTTGCATCCTGGGGGAAGATCAGCAGTTGGGCCGAGTAAGTTATGACCGTAACTTAATGACCATTGAAATACTCGGCCCATCTTCCTGCAATGTTAACACTTGGAACAGCTATTTGGTCTAACGTAGAAAAAAATGGACCGTTGGGCCCCAAAAAGTTAAGTTTTGTAACACTGAATTAGCCCAAATGACTATACTAGGCTTAGGAATGTTAGTTTGGGATTTGAGGGTTTTATTCGTGCCCTCTGCACAATGAATATAGTATTACAGGGTGAACATTGTTGACTGCATTTCTGTAAGTAATATTATATTAGGAGGGTTGAAATAGCAGAGGCGGGTAGGGAAGCGTGCCTGCATCTCTTGCCGTCTAGCAGGTAGCATCGTCTAGATTAACAAAATGGCGGATAGTTAGAAAAAAATGGCTGCGGTTAATGGCCGATAATTTATACAAAATATCTTAGCAATGTGTCATGTATTTTAATATGTACAGGTTTTACCAATCGCAAATATAAAGGGATTTGAATTTGTGTCGTTTGATGATGATATAATAACAAATAGCTGATGATATAATAACTGAGAATAAAATACAAAATTTTGGCTCAAAACAAAAAACAATACAAATTTTGATTTTTAAATAAATACAGCGGCTATTCAAATGTTTCACTGTGTAATTAGTATTACAGTATTAAACTTCATATGTTTAGATCTCTAACTTTAAAAGCACCTCTGAACCATCATTTCCTTTTGGGTGGCTTAATCTTAATCAATCATCATCATGCCGATATTTTGTTAAAAATGGCAAGATGTGTTTATCAACTTCAGGCAGCTACTGTGTTGGAGACGATAATCATCTTTTAGAAAAATTTTTGTGGGGAGGGGCGGGGGAGAAGACCAATTCAGCCACTGCCACAGGCTGTAATAACTCTTGCCAAGATGGGAATTTAACAAATGGTTTGTCACACCTGAGGATGTACACAACACGATTTAAAGTGCCTCTGTGTTATCTGGAGTTTAGAGATAACTGTAAAGTGGCATAGATTATTACGCAAGATAAGGTATTGATATGATTGCGGCTTGCCTATGGCCTACGCAAGATAACACATGCTGATTATAGAGAGTAGATCCCATGCCAGACACATGGATAGTTTCATTGGAAGACGAGGTTGTTAGCCCGCGTGCGTTTAGAATAGCAAATAATTGTAACTGGTTTGATACGGGTATTGTTTTGTGCCTGCGTTTTCACAAGCCACTTTAAATAATTATTTTTTTTTCAGAAGCTATAGCAAATTAGTTTTACTTTTAAAGGCTTGCCAGTGTGGTTTGACAGCATTTTGAAGATCATACACATGTACAAGAGGGATCTGTATTTCGTGGGAGGGAATTATGCGTTGAAGGGTTTGACAGCGTGCAAGTGAGAGACATTAAGGTGGCCAGCGAGGCGCAGGGCCTGAAGACTAGCGTGGCCGGTGTGTGGTTGACAGTGTTCGTGGAGAATGTGCCCATCACACCACTTCAGTAAATGTAAAGTGTGTTGATGAGGCCAAGAAGAGGGGAAGAGAGAGAGAGAGAGAGTAGGCGCTGTGTGGTAACTTGGAATGGCCGAGCCTGGAGTGTGGGAGGAACCTGGCCTGACACAGACGAGTCTCAAACCGCAGTCTTGATACTAATTTGTGTAGTGTTGCGCCCCTCCTCCACCTAGTGACCTCGGGGATGGATATCTTCGCCGGAGACATAGAGATTGACCTGCCGTCTGATGACGATGGTAAGTCTGGGCAACTTGTGCATGATGCTGTAGGACAGGGCAAGCCATGACGTCTTTCACGTTTTAACTTGTTTATCGCCATTTTATTGCGCTGCTTTATGAAAGATTATAATTCCCTTCAGTGCATATTTGTGGTAACACCCCCCTCATGTCGGTTATTAATCTAATGCAAAGCTTCCAGAAATTATGTAAGTATTTCTAGTGATTGCAACACGTTTTCACACTAGCGACTCGCCATGTGGTAGGCGGGGCCGCTGTGTGGCTTAAAGTACAGGCTACTAGACTACTAGAGCTTAGTGCTTAATAATCACTTATGTAGGCCTGTCACATTATCTTCAGTGTTACAGTAATTGCATACTAATAGTCTTGGGTTCCACAAAGCAGTGCATAATCTCTTATGATTATAAATGATCTAAAACGTCTTATTAAATAAGGAAATGGCTAACGGGAATTACGTCCTTATACCCGGTGGTTTGAGGAATATATAGTGTTGATAAAGGAGGATTTGAATGTCTGCAAATAGATTTTTCCTAAACTAGGAAGTTGCATATAAAGACCCTGGAGCATCAGTGCCACACTAACAAATACTTCAGTTACAAGAGATAATTACACCAACGTGATACATTAATGAGAATCAATTTATCACATTAGTGTGATTTTCTTGTGTATTTAAAGCTGGAAGTTCCAGATTTTAGAAATCATTGTTAGTAACTTGAAAGTTTCTTTTTCTTTATTAAATAATGCACAATATAAAGATCATATTTACATCAATTTACAAGGGAAAATACTATATTATATATAGTTGATATAATTCTCAGTAAAACAATTTTTTCACATCCCATAGCATAAGTCATAAACCATAATGTTACACTTCATCCTATCTTGCAAGAACTTCAATATTTTGTCTACTGAGTAACCCTCTTGCCTGCCTATCCACACACACACAAAATGTAATCAGATAATATTATAATTATTTTATTCTTATTTTTCTTGCATTTTGTCAATATGAAACATTAAAAACCTCATTAAATCAACTAATGTTTGGTTCACATAAAGCTTTAAGTGTGTCTAATCCAGTTTACAAGAACAACTTTCTGCTTACAGAAATAAAATATATGCATATTATTCTCAATTACAGTGCATTGGTACATCAAAGTGGCAAGAGTTAATGTTGTCCAAATATTGCAAGACACATCTCTTAACCCTTGCACTGTGCACCTGTGACAAATTTGTGGTGTAGTTGTTAATGAATTATTAACATTACAATGAAAATTAAAAACAAAGAAAAAATATTGCCAAATTCAAGAATTTTAATTTGAAATCAGAAAGTGAAAAAACATTAAAATATTTCTAAATTCAACAAATATTTAAATCACCCATTGAGCACCTTAAGGTGCTATGCACAGTGCAGTGTTTAAGTTTGCCAACTTATGGGAATTTTCCCACTATTATTGTAATATGTGCCATATTTTTAACCCAATATAATCTCTCTTAATTTTAATGAACTGAATGTTGGAAAAACTTAGTCTGTCCTCAGCAAATGACCCAGGGTTCCTTAGGTTCAGTCCCTGGGCAGGACAGAAATGATTGGGCATGGTTTCCTTTCATTGTTTACCAAACAGGTAAATAAGTAACTGGGAGTTAGGCAATTCTTGTAGATTAAAACCTGGAGAAGATCTGTAGTTGACCTAGAGAATCATAAGACCAACAGCCTTAATGTCACAGATAACGGAAATTTAGTAGTCTTGTTGGGGGTCCTAAATGAAGGTAAAAAATAGGTTTGACTTGTATAGGTATAAATGGTCATTGGCCATTTTGGTAAAGTATTTTCATTGTTATTGCCTGGGGAATGATTTTTGTTTGTGGTACAGTACAGTATTGACTATTGACTTCTGTGTGATTGCTTGGCCCTAGTGGGAGGAGTAATGCAAAAGTTTTGACAAAGTTAACTTGTTGCAGATCCGCATGTCCGAGTGGTGGGCTTGCCAGAGGCAGTCAGACTTGCTGGTGCAATGGTAAGGCAAGAATTAGAACCACACAATAAGGTGACAATGAAGCTTGACGTGTCTTGGACACACCATTCCCACATCATTGGCAAAGGAGGAAACACAATTCAGCCAGTTGTTAAGCGAACAGGTAGAGTTCACCAAGTCTAAATGAATGTAAAGTGAAGTTTCCTTTGAGTAAATGCTTCACATTTTCTTTTTCTGGTTATCTACTAACTTAACACTAGCAATATTTTATGAATATATACCATAGAAATCAATACAACATGTGATAGGTGGTGTAAAAGCATGTCATTATTCAGGAATCTTCATAGGCATGCCTAGAAATACTAAAGATCTAACTTCTGGATCGACCAACTTTGAGCTTTTCCTGGCGACGGGTTCATTAGCAATGTACTAAAGAAATTTACTAATGTCAGTTCGATCAGCTAAGATGTCACCTTGTAGCCCACAGGTCAATATAATTTTCACATGACTAAATAGGCATTATGCTGCAAAGGTGAGATAGACATGATCAGATAATTTTGTAATAAAACATGACATTATTATAATTACTGTACAGCATTTACATAATATTCATTCACAAGAACCATGATAGTAGAGTATATGTAGGTACATAATGCTTGTATAAAGCCACTAATACGCAGTCTTGAGACAACTTGTACATTGATCTAATATGCCGTCAATCCTAGTGGTTGGTCTAGAGCCTGAACTTGCCCATACAAACCAACGTACTACCAAGATACTGTACTTGGACATCACAAGTAGACACGGGTTTTCAATTCCTTTTTAAAATTGACTAGATTCCAACCATATTTCATGCTTTACAGGTTAAACCATAGATTTAAAGGGTCTTGGCATGCAGTCTGTTACTTCAAATCTGAAATTACAGTACCTGTACTGCATAATTGAATTATACACCTGTACTATGTACCCAGTTAATTTGTGAATAGTACTTGTTTTTAATTAGTAAATGTGTATGAGGTAGCGGAGCCAGTGTTTAAAGTTGGTTCCTATCTAGCACAGTATGGTACCTTTGACTGTGCAGGTGTAGTAGGGTTAACAATCTTTTAAAAGATAATAAGATTTATTAAGATTGTCAGTCATTTGAAAATGTGTTCATAATGGAGAAATCTTATCCATGCCTATATTTTCAAGGTACAGTACTAATTTTAAAAATTCTCAAAATGCAATGCATATTAGTGGCCTTGCAAGAATATAAGAATAATGTTATGTATTCAAAAACCCAGTGAACATTTTTGTATATAAGTAAAACAATACAGGTTAAAAATTTAATTTCTGGAAATTGGTAGATTGTGAGCATGTTTTTAATACAGTGCACCCTTGATTCAACGAACTATTTTGGACCAACCACAATTCGCTGCAACCAGAGATTGATCCAGGAGGCCCTTACAGTATATATGAACAAAAATTGGGTAAATGTAAAAATTAAAATGACCCACAGAATTTTGTTTTAAATGTGCTAAATGGTTTTTCCAAGGCGCCCAACTCCTCCTGACTGTGTCTTTGTACAAAAATCATCAAAAATGTTATTAGAGCCATATTAAGAGTTACCATTAATACACTAATATTTACCACACTGGGCTGATTTCATTAAGGAAACCTTTAATTTTTAACTTGATATGATGGGTAAGTTTTCCAGCAGTTTGTGAACTGTCCTAACATCCCAAAAGCAAATTTGCATGTCCCCCGCTTCAGCGAACCAGAGTTTGTTGAATTGGGCGAGTAAATCTGGACTGAAAAGTGTCTCCTAACCAGAGATTCACCGAATTAGGGGTGCACTGTACAGTATTTGAAATTTTCTCATGTATGTAAAGAGAGAGAAAATTGCTCTTTCAAAGCTTAGTGTCTTGGGCTTTGTAGGTGTGAGTATCCACTTCCCTGATGGTAACAAGAACAGTGAAGTTCGGAAAAGTAATCAGGTGTCGATCAACAGTCGTGGGGAGGAGCTAGCTGGGCTGGAAGAGGCACGGGGAGCCATCCGGGAGCTAACACCTCTTATCTTTACCTTCTCTCTCTCAGCAAGTGCACAGTTCATCAGCATATCTGACCCTAATATGCTGATAATTCACGTCGAGAACACTTATAATGTGCAAGTATGTTACTTTTATTACAATTATTAGCCATATTGTAATTTTTCATTTTCTATGCACTGTAATTCTTTTGCTTGTTTTTTGCTTCCAGACACTGCCTCTGTAATCACCAGAGCGTAATTACGTCTGATGCATGAAACGGTTTTGGCATCCTCTACATTCTCATTAAACATAAACAAGGGGGGGAGGGGGATAATCAGATAATCATCTGAATATCACTGTTCAAAAGATAATTTTAATGTTTTAAAAGTTTTGCTAATTTAGCTTTAATCTGGCTTACTGTTCTCAAAATAATGGGTTTCAAAAATGCCTAATAATCAACTTTGTCATTTTGTAATTTTTTGTTGCAATTATAATTTTACTGTCTACTAGTTTTAGCACATGTAATGCCTCCAACCTCTCTCTCCTCATAGCTGGAGTGGTTCACCAAAATTGCATATCTTTGCATTTATTGTCTTAGCAATTTTTGTGTTGTACAGTTTTGTAGTGTTTGTAATTTTTATATATCAGGAAGCAAAATATGAACCTTATTTTTGAAAATGTGCCTATTTAAATTATCACTAGTGTAAGTGATGGTGTATGTTACAGGAAAATTTGTGAATAAATGATTACTTTTTTATTGATAGCAATGTAACTGGTAAGTCAGCTGTCCTTGTATACCTCAA
Source organism: Procambarus clarkii (assembly GCF_040958095.1). Lineage (NCBI taxonomy): Eukaryota > Metazoa > Arthropoda > Malacostraca > Decapoda > Cambaridae > Procambarus > Procambarus clarkii. The sequence goes on along the minus strand of NC_091194.1, from coordinate 9,902,273 downwards.
CCCTTCCCCCCACCATCCCATACTCCCATGTTAAGTGCTTAAACACACCATATATATATATATATATTCCACTTAAAAACTGGTGTAAAAATCATGTTGCTGCACAAAATAAATGGATATTATTGGCATAACACTAAAAAAAAATCCTAATTGTTTATACAATTAGGATTTAAATACAATATTGTAAATACAATACTGTACTGTAATTTACTCTAGTGCCACGAGTGAAAATAGTTTAGGCCTATTTGAAATATTTTCTTATTATAATACTGTATGGTACTTATTTATTGTGAAAATATAATTTTTTTTATCCCATTTATTCCTGTAATACATTGAAATTTATTTAATTTGACTATTAATTAAATAAGGTTTTAAAAATTATTTAGGTTGACTTGAAGTTAACCGATGACATCTCGCCCCTCATCGTTGGATCAGTACGGGGAAGTGAATGGGATGCTGTGCGTGTGAAGGAGGCAACACTGTACATCTTGCAAGCATATTGTGACACACTTGCAGTAAGTAGATCTGGTCTTAGGTCGGTGAAGAATCCCTATTCAAGTCTCCACAATTCTTGTCTATTACCCAAGTCATTCCAATATACCCATACATAGCATCTCTGTTAATCGGGGATCATATAGCACAGTGGTCTACGTCCTCGGCTCACAACCAAGTGGGAGACGCTATTCCTGGGCAGGCTGAACAATTGTACAGGTTTCCTTTCAGCTGATGCCTCTGATCACGTAGCAATAAAATGGGTACAATACCCAGGAGGCATGCAAGTGTTCCGGGTTTCATCCTGCAGAAGATCAGTAGCCTAGGGAGGGATTTGTATGTCAAAGTATGGGCTTCCTGTCTCTGGCAACAGGAATTAACATGATTTTCTGTGTACATTAAAAAATATATATTAGGTGGAAAATGTTTTTAATGGCCCTTATTAAACCTTTGACATTACTGTACCTTAAATGAAAATTGGATTTGCAATTTTTCATTTGTTCAATTGCTCCCTCTTCCCAGCATTTCATGATGTAGGCATAAATGTTTTAAATTGTCGTGTTTAAATGATCTAGATCAGGGCTGTGAAAAGCTAGAAATAGGCTCAGGTCATAGGGAAAATGTAGGCTCCATTTCAAACTGCTCATTAAGTATTTTTATAATGGGTGGTACTTAAGATTTATGTGTGTGTGTATATACATGTAAATGTAGTGCATATGATGTACAGTACTTAAAAAGGTAACAACAAAATAACTCGTGTTTTGTGTGCTTCATAAGAAAAAAAAGATAATGGCAAGCAATTTTGATAATTTAATTATAATAACTATATTAAATTAAAGAACCCCTTAATTGTTAGCCCATATCTACACACACCCCCAGGTCCCCCCCTCCATCCATACTTGAGATTCCAGGTAAAGCATGGGAGCTATAGTCATTCTCATGTGGCTATTCAGTGCTGTAATTGTTAGGTATTATCGTAACAGCATTCTAGATTTTCTTAATGTAGCTGCACAGGTGTGTATCTGCACCTGGTATACAGTCAGTCCGGCATGCCTCTGAAATTGATATGGGAGGTGTGCTTTCTACTACCTACACCTACTTTTGGGAGGTATGCTTTCTTAGCAACGTCTCAAGCAAACTTACCAGCTGCCAACCCTGTGACTTAAATTGCTGTTATCAGGCCCAAGATACCTGTAGAGGATACTTGCTCTTATTATAATAACTATTAAATTAAAGAACCCCCTCAGTTGTTAGGTTGGTATTCTAGTTTCTGTGCCCACTATGTGACCTTCCGAAGTAATTGCTTCTGTGCCCACTATGTGACCTTCCGAAGTAATTGCATAATTCGATTACCAATTACCGCTACAGGAAGAGGTCAGGTGAAAAGAAACACGGTGGGCATTTTTTTATGCCCAGGAATTAAACCCGGTCCCTAGATATTGAGCCAAGGACACCTGGATTGCAGACCACTTTGCTACATGTACTACTTTTCTGGTCATCATTGTGGAATTGCTACACAACATACTTGTCTGGGCAGCATTGTTTGGATGCAGTAACAATTCAGATAACATTATTATTATTATTATTATTATTATTATTATTATTATTATTATTATTATTATTATTATTATTATTATTATTGAATACAGGTACTTTGTATCCCAAAACCTTTTCCAATGGGGAACCCTTCTCGTGTTTACTATCAAAACCTGCCATGCTTAAAATTGTGCAATTTTGAGGGTATATTGTGGATAAGTGACACATGCACGTGTATTTTCTGTCAGCAGCATCAAATGCCTGTGCAGATGACAGTGGAGATCTCTCCACAACACCACTCCTTCGTTCTTGGACGTAACAATGAGACACTGAAGCGCATCATGCAGCGCACTGCAACAAAGTCAGTAGACAACATTTCCAATTTTCTCTTTACATAGGTAACTTTTTGTTTATATGTGGAATAAAGAAAATTGTTACCAATTTATTTTCATTATGTATTGAGCTGCTTTCCTTATTTTACAGGATAACATTTCCTGACAGTAATGACCTTTCCCTTCCCCCTTTGAAGAAGTCGACAGTCACCATTTCAGGAGCCATTGATAATGTTTACCTTGCCCGACAAAATATTGTAGTAAGTGGAAGACAGTTTTATTGTATATGTAATTTTATAAATAAAATTATAAGAATGTTAGTGGATAATTAGTATACAGAAATTGTTTAAAAAGTCATCCTGACTTCAGTTGAATACTATAATTACTTTTTTATTTGGTAAAAATTTTATCAGTTCTTAAAAAGTCTGTCAAAATATATTACAAAAATATGATGAATTAAAAAAATGGGTTGTTTAATACAGGTCGTAATACTTTGAGAAGCAAGCTAATTTAAATGAATTGCCATTCAATAAATTTAGCAGATGATGCTGATAATGAAGAAGAGCATAGATATCTGGTATTCAGAAGTGGAGGCGGCTTAAATGATTATTTGATTAAAATTCTTGTCAGTTATATTTTTTCCAAATTCATCAACAAATGCTGATGTTGTTTTTATTTAATTATTTGGCAGCTGTGATACAAATTGGCAAAAACATAGCAATATTTTTCTCTTGATGCTGGTAATGTTTAAAGCAATTTGCTTTTACAGGGAGCTTTACCTTTGGTTCTTATGTTTGACTTGATGCCTGACCAAACGGTAGACTCTGCTGAAGTGTCGCAGATAATGCAGACCCTCGACGTTAACATAATCATAAAGAATAAGAGACTGGATGGTCGGCGGCCTGTTATTATAAAAGGAGCAGAAAGAAATGCTGGTGAGACGGATGTCGTTGTGCATGTTTCTTAGTGTTGGGGGTTTAGGTTTGCTAAATTTAATGATTATAGAATTGTGTATTAGAATGTTTATTACTTGGAATGGCAAATGTTAAAGCCGTCACTTATTTTTTTATATATATATATGTATAAATTCGATTCATTTTTTACATTAGCATTATTTGTAAAAAAATAAAAAAGGGGCTGTTGGCCAACATAATACATTTATGCAGCATTATTTAACTTCTACAAAGTACCCTGTATGTTTAGTGTATTGGGCAAATATTTAAAAGTAGTTGTTAATGTAATCGGATAAAATTTCAAACGACTATGAATCATGTGCTTAGAGAATAATTTATATAAATTCTTTATTTTACACAATTCAATTTTTCTTTATTATGCACCCCCTACCCATCCCGTGGGCAGTGGTGTAAAGGGTTACAGAGGCACATAATCGGTTCAGGAACTGAACCTCCTAGTTCGTTTAGCTAAGCAAATAACAATCTTTTGATGCTAGTTACACAATTATTGGTGTTATATATGCTCGTACATATACTCGTATACAGTATATACATGTGCATATATATAAATACATATACAATTATATGCACATATATACTATCACCTACACAAATACACACACCAATAATCTTTTGTTTCACAAGTGATTCAACAAGAGGCTCACAGGTCACTATACAAGGCACTTTACATCTATGGTGAATCACACAGTTACTAGTCTACACACAGATGAGTAAAAGTTTGAGATAAAATTAAATTAAAACGCTTACAGTGCTTTTTGCTTTGATAATTTGTAGTTATTTGAAAGTTTACACAAGTACAAGTAATATTAAAGTACTTAATTTTCTACACCGCAGGTAACATTTATGAGGCGTGGCGGATCTTGGCTCGGGCAGACAAAGCCCCACCTAAAGTCCAAATACCTCCAACATACCACATTCCAGATGCAGCACCTCTCTACGGCCTCACTAGTATGTGTATATAATGTATTGTAATGGGCATTGTGTGTGTGTGTTTTTTTTTTTTACTTCATCATATGGTACAGTAACAATAAATAAAATCTCGGCCCCCCTCTCTCTCGTGTAGTGCAGGGACGCTCCTCTGACGAAACCGCATGGGAAAACTTGCATGCAGAATCATACTAATTTATGATTACAGTATATACCCTCAATCACAAATGGAACATAAAAATTTACACAAATAAAACAAATTCGTATTTTAACTAAGAGAAACATTTACATTAATAAAAAAAGCTAAACTTTATATACTAGTCATTACAGTAGTTGTTTATACTTTGGGCAGAAGAATTGCTATACAGGATGTGAAACTTGTTTTCTGGATGTGGTGATATTTTTTGCTGCATCAGGCCACCGGGACGGTCCACCTTCACAACGCTCTGGTGGTGGTGTCATTCACACATTGCAAATAGCTGACAGGCATATAAAAGTTGAACATTTCAAATTTATAGGAGCACTTTTCATTTAGATAACGAATGTCTTAAAGGTAACAGTCATTAAATAATGTGCAACTTATATCAGGTGTGGGTTATGTATGTTATGTAAGGGGGCGATGTGAACTTTCTTCGTAACTGCTGACGTATCGTAAATTTGTGACAAGACCGATAACTCTGCTTGCTTTCAATATTTTATTACTGCATTAGAAACACAATTTACTGTAATAATTTGGTTTGTTTTCAGTATTTTATTATTAGCAATGGTTTTTGTGCCTAGCGAACGTACTCGGAACAGTATGTTCGCCAAGCTCCCAAGCCTGTGGCACTAGTCTCTCCGTAATACGGCTGCATTAAACGCAGGGCACTTTCTTGATGCATTTTAAAATACAAAAGGCATATTATACGCTGGCAAATACGATGGGTGTGTGTGTATATACTTAGGTTCAAGTAATGGAAACAAAGTTGTGTGTATATACTTAGGTTCCAGTGCTCTGTCTTGAGCTGTCGGTACAATCATCCTTCCATATCATAATCAATAATACTTCCACTTGGTTAAAATGGGTTGTATTACAGTACTAGATTGCTGCTGTAAATAAGGTCATGGTGTTTCCATGAACTGGTCTACACAGTAGAGGTAGACATTTAGTACTAGGACAACAGAAGTCCTTCGAAATATTCCTTTCTGGTGTTACTGATGCATAGGAGACACTAGGGGAATTTGATTTACAATGACCTTGAGGAGGCTCACTGAACTACAGTACTGGATCTGATGATTAGTGCATCTGGGTTTAACTACAGATGGTCTGTTTATGGAAAATTGACATTAGCTACATGCTAGTGTTTGAGTGAAACAGATTGTATTTAAAAGTGTGTGTGTTTTGAGGTTGGGAGCAAAACACTTATTCCCTGTCATGTCAAACTTTGTAGGGCGACCGGTCTTTGTCCAGAGATGGTTATTGGTGGGTTGGGAATACTTTGTCAGATTCTCCTGGTCCTTACCAGTTCTTAGTCAACTGCTGGGAGTCAGACAAAGGGTTTGGAGTGAACTGGGTGAACAAACTCCTTATAAATAGTAGAGGTGGGTATGTCCACAGTAGGGAAGGTTATGGACAGGGAGGGAGGGTGGTACAGAGTAGTGAAGGTGTTGAAAGATGGACAAGGTGGAGAAGGTATGTAGTGAAGCTGTGGCATTAGTCATGAGCAGTGCCAAGTACCCCCCTGTAGTATACAGTATTTAAATGTTAATTTGTATAATTTTTTTTTAGCAATTATGTAGGAGGTATGCAGTAACTTTAATGTCACAGTAATGCATACGCTACATTATTAGGCTGTTTACTAGTTTGTTGTAATATTGCCTGTTTGAATACAATTGTTCTTGGTTATAATTTTATTATATTTGATTTTGACTTATTTTGTGTGTGACTGACACTGGTTTGTTTCTAGCAGATCTGAACCTGGGTCAGTGGTTGGGTGGTGGGAGTGGGGGCTCATCTCCGCTCCCATCCCCCACAGGCACCCCCAGCCCTCAGGTCCACGCTAGTGCACCGTGGAGCAGCCTTAGCCCCTCTAGTAGTCAGCTTCCCTCACACTTTTCACGTACCCAGTACAGCACCATGTTGTTTGAACCTTCTTGTAAGTGCACTTTTTATTTTGGTAATTTTTAATTGATTTTTGTAGATTTTTTTTGTGATTGTCTGAATCTATTTTGTATAGGCTATAACAATGTTTTCTTGATTTGTTTGTATTAATTTTAATTCAATAGTATATATATTTTTTGTTCGAGTAACTTGTGAATTGTGGATTTTCATTCGTGAATTAATTTCTTCCTACAGCTTCGTACTACTCGGCAAACTTACTTCTTCGCTCAAGCTCTTTCAACTGCAACAACAATAATAGCAACGTGCCAAATAACAACTGTATAACATCCAAACAGACTGGAGGACTTGGCATGAGTTCAGGAGTGAACCTCAACTCGCTTGTCAGTGGGTTAAGTGGCATGGCGCTCTCCAATGGTGTTGAGGGTACGGAATTATCTACAGTACTGTACCTCTGACTTCTCTGTTGACTTCTACCTCTCCCCCCCCCTCCCATCCTCATTCTTCTTGTATCAAAGAGATGTGCATTTGTCTCCAGTGTGATTAGATCTTGGTTATTAAGATTTGGTCCTTCTTTTGTCTTCACAAAATTTCATGCATACAAATCGTGCCTAATTTACAAGGAAAATACAAAATTACATGATAAAATGGTTTTGCATTGTAAAATATATTACTTTGGAAATGTAAATACAATAAATATTCAGATCATGGGCCAGAAACATGTGCTATCTGCCGGCTAATATGGTACGAGAGGACCCTGTTTACTCGAGGTTCTCGATAAACAAGAAAAGATTGACAGCCAATTGTTACCAAAATTGAAATTGTATTTATTTTTTTTAAATAGCATAAAGGTCGTTTCGTAGCATTAAGTCAGTGGAAAAGTATTGTTAATTGATGGTCTAAATTTTTTGGGGCTCTTGATTAGCTACATTGATGTTATTGCCAGCAAACCAGATTTTGTGCTTATTTATAGCAAGTTTCTTGCACCGTTTGTTTGCATCCTTGTGTGTGTGTGTGTGTGTGTGTGTGTGTGTGTGTGTGTGTGTGTGTGTGTGTGTGTGTGTGTGTGTGTGTGTGTGTGTGTGTGTGTGTGTGTAGCTTACACAAGCACATTCGTAAAAATTAAGCTATCGCAAAGCTCTTAATGTGCTTATTATTCTACATGTACTTAATGGGCACACTTAGTCATGGTGAAAGCAACATAACATGACACACACCTTGTGTGAGTAAAGTTTTGGAATGAGTGCAAAGTGTTAGGGGGGGGGGGGTTCTTGACTTCATTTCAACTCTGTGACCTACAACTTTCACATGTTCCAGTACAAACAACATAAAAGTAAATTCGTGAATTAGAACTGTCTTATTCATTGTCGATAACTTCAACTTCAATTATATCTCCAACTAGAATTTCAACTTCAGTATCCAAAAATCTAGTTTGACCGATTCTCACCATTTTTATACTATAGTGTGCACAGCTGTCTGTTCTACAATCCCCATAGAACTGATTTTTCATAAACTCTAAACGTTTGGAGTTATACAATTTTTTTTTAAATTTGCGCATATTTCAAATGCCATATTGACAAAAAAAAATTTTGGTAAACTATACTGGAGACCTATATTCTTAATATATAAAAATGAAGATTGTGCTATTCTGAGAGCATAACACCACCAAATGAACAGTTGGTGGTACTTTATATTTTTGCAGCCGATTTCAAAATCTGAAGTTTTCAATATTCAATTTTATAATTACTTTTTATTTTCTTGTTTTTCAAGTTAAATTGGTATCATTTAGACAAAGTTGGAGCATTTGCCTAGTAGATTATGCACAAAACATTTGAAAGGGTTTCAGAAAATTTTAGAAACCGAGCTCAATGTCACATCATATGACATTTTGTGCAATTTAAGGGTTAAATTATTAAATTACAACAGTGATTTGGCATGTACAGCTTTATTTGGTTCCAGGGGTTTATAACCATATGGATGAAAAAGCATATCCTGTTTTCTGTCCTACATTGTGGCTTGTTGAGCTTGTAACTGTTGCTCCTTGTTCGTGTTAAACCTGACCTTTTGAAGACGTGGTCTGGATTAATCTCCAAATTGTTCAATATTTTGTTTTGAAGAGATTGGCTCTGTCATGTCTGGTTTGTAGTGTTAGACCTGTGGCCCAAAACTTCCTGGTATAGGAGTTGACTTAGTTTAGGAATGATTTTTGTTGCCAGGTGTTGAACTTTCTCCAAAATGGAAGCTTTTCTGAAGATCTTCATGCTTAGATACAATAATCAAAGTGGAAGGTGCACCAGAGACTTGTACAGTTGATTAACTACATTCTTTTTCCCCGGAATCAAAGTTACATCCGACTTGATGTCTGGATTCTTGGCCTCTGCATATTCCCACAGTACACCAACTTTATTTGCTAGCCTTCTGGCTTGTGTCAACTGGAGATTCAACCTTGCTTCCTTGTCTTAGACATTTACCTCTTGTATGATGTGGGGAAGATACGAGAACATTTAAAGTGGTACATGATTTCGCAATTAATAGTAAGCCAAAGTAGTGGTGGGGGGGGGGGTGATTCAGATAAGTATTAAGTTTTAGTCTTTAATGTTTTTCCTGCCCGAAACGCTTTGCGTAATAGTGGCTTTAGGCATTGTATGTACTAGCTCTATCTATAAATCTATCCATTTTTTGTAAAACCTCTTGTATGTATGTACCTTACCTGAATAAACACTTATTTATTTTATTATTAAAAGTCTGGTAAAATGTGTAAAATCGTATTATACACAAGTTGGTTTCCATTGTCAAGAACAGGTAGTCCGTTAGGCTTGGGGAATTGTTCACTGTAGTCACCCAGGCAGCGTTAATTCATAATTAATAATTCATTGTATCGGGACAGGCAGTTATAATAATAATAATAATAATAATAATAATAATAATTTATTTGCGATAGGGTACAATGGGTTGGTGAGATTAAATAAAATTGGTATTTTTACATTCCTGCAAAGCCACCAACACGAATTGCATTTCAGGTAGTTCCTTAATCTAACATATTGGGGGTAAGATGGAAACGTACATTGTAGCAAGGTTTTATATCGACAAATAACTGCAATATACATTGACAGATAATTGCACTAATAGGATACATGTCTTGAGTACTAATATTGGGTAAGTGGGTAGTACAAGATACGGTGTGACCTTGAAGCACAAGGCAGGAATCTATGAGGATGAAATTAGGTACTTTTTGGTTTTACTTTTGAAGTTATACATACACAAGTTTATACAGATGGTACATGTTGGGCTTGTATTGAAATGTTAAACCAAATCACTATTGCAAGTTATGCTCAAAATCCTATGTAAATAGTGGCCTTATAGAATATACAAATACTGTGCCTACAAAGTATCCATTGTAATTGATCAATTTCATAAAAACATTATGGAATTATTTGTGTGGCAGGGAAGTGGTGGGAGAGTAATATTTAAAGATTGTGCAGCGGTTCAAATTATTGTCCAATCCATCTCTAGATTGAGCTGTTTTTGATCAACCAAAATGTAATGCATGTGAAATTTACATCAAATACTACCTGTAGTTTTTGTTTGATGAAGGTTTAACTATAATTTGTGAAAAGAATCTGGCATGTTTTTTACTTTTACTCGCTTCAGCCTATCCAAAGTTTATATTCAAAATGTCTCCTTCCTGCCTTCCATTCTACTCCCTAACCTTCCCAAGCTCCAAAAATAAATGACACTGCACTAGATCATAAACCAACCCACCCCCCCAATTGCTCACAATCTTAGGTTGGTCCCATTCCTAATGGTATTTGGTTAAATAAATCAGGGATTAGATTAAGGGGGGGGGGGGATTAATTTTTAAGGCTCCATTATTTTTGTCTATGTCCATTTTGCAGATGCTTCATGTGGAACAAGCAGTAACAGTGGGAGTTCTCTATCATCCCCAGCACCGTCTCCGCGTGACGCATCTCCAGACCAGATCATTAATGGCCATATGTCTTCCACGTCACACCAGAGTCAGTATGCCGATGCAGAATCGGCTACCACTAATGGAATGAATGGTAAACAAACTGCAATTATTTTAATAAAAATAATGGGGTAGAATTGTCGTGGGTTAATAAAGGTCATTAGTGGCATAGAATTATCATATATTGAAAGGTTTTTAAGTCATTAGTTGGTTTAGACTACCAAATAAGATAAATTTAATTTGCAAGTTGTATTCAATAGTACACTATTAACTTTTTAATTAAATAGGTTTCCAAACCTTCAAGTTTTGGGGCATTTTTTTAAGAACTTGCCTGAATCTGAACATGAAATGTCTGAAATTATTTTTGTCTTGGTAAACCCAACATTTTAGGATTCTAATGCCTAAATTGGTTAAGTTTTCCTATTACCATTTAGTTAATGGATGAAGAAAAGTTTGCATTTAGGAACTCGCTTTAAGGTTTGGGAAACTAGGTGTTGTGTAGATTAACTTTCATTGGCAATGACAGTCGATGAATGTCTGAATTCATAACGATTGGATTACAACCACCGAGAACTGGAGACGAGTCTCTGCCAGTCAAGCCTGGGTGTGAAGGGAGTGAGTCAATTTGCAACTAAGGTGTTCATATTTTAGGTGTGGTGAATGGTGGTGCTTGAGTGCAATCCATCTTCAAAACTAAGGCTCAAATCAATTATATGCAGTAGTCATTATCTTTTGAGATAATTTTAACAGGCTTCATCATCAGTTGGTAGTTGTCTAAAGCTTCTTCAATTTGAGCATATCAAATTGTACTTCTCGAAATGATGTACACTTCCGGCATCTCGCTGTACAGCCGAAGGGTTAAAGATTGTTCATTTCCTAATACAGTGAGAGGCTGTTCTTGATAGAAATAAAAAAAGATTATTTGTTGACACCAGTTTACAGTATGCTGTTTGTTTTTTCCAGCAATATCTGCATTGCTGACAGATATTGATAGACGAGCTCCTGGGTGTGAGAAGAAGCGTATTGAGATGGCTGCTCAAAAAATGACCTCGCTCTCAGACTACAGTTCAAAGAAAGTCCAGGCAGCTAAAGGTTGTATTATATATGTATATAGTGTATATATGTGTATATATATGTATATATGTATCTATACATACTGATACACTAATGTATCTATAAAATGTATGTATATGTAGTATAGTACATACTATGGCTTATATCTGTTGATCCACCCCAAGATGTGGTGTGTAGTGAGGCAGGATCACACACTGGCACTAGCACCATAGGTAATAGGTTCTGGGGAGTTATTAGAGATCATTTAATTAAGCCCTGAGTACCCAATAGAAGTTCATTCTTTAAAAACGTCCAAGACCTTCTTAACCCTCGGCATCAGTGACGACTATAAAAGGAAGGCCCATACAAATTACCAGTAGTGTTTTTGAGTACCTGTTAAAAACTGGAACTAAATGCACATGCCTTTTGGGTCCTGTGACCCAAGCCACCTTGTATGTTAAGGAACATAAAAGGTGACTTGGGAGCAACCCCATCTGCCATGGGGCTGTTCCCCCATGGCAGATGGGGACACGGTTTCGGTAAAATGTGACTATATTTCACTGTTCTTGCTTTATGAATGGTTGGCGTAAGGCTTGACTCGTCAACCTTGACAAGTGAGGTTTTATGAAAATTGAGTGGTCCAAAGTTTTCTGTGCTGTGAATTTCAGGAGTTCAGATGGTGCATAATAGTTGCCAAATTCTGTACATGTTACCTCGTATACATGTATACAGTGCAACCTGAAACAAAATCTAAATATTAAAAATCCAAAATAAATTGTCTACTGGAACAATTTTGGTACGTTTGGAACAGATTTGACCTTTCAAATGTGTAGGAAGTCTGGACAGACTTGGCATAATTAATAATAATGTCTTCAGTAGTAAATTTTTTAGAAACTTGTTTGGTTAATGTTCATGCACACTTCTGTTTTTTTTTTTTTTTTTTTTTTTTTTTTTTTTTTTTTTTTTTTTTTTTTTTTTTTTTTTTTTAAGTACCCCTGTATTGTTTCTAGAACAGAACAGTATAAACTCTGGAGCAAAAGCCAGAGTGAAATACTTTTAGGGGGTGACGCTGTCTTGTACACCCAACAGACCAGGGCTAAGCAAATGCAAGTCAGCCGTGTAATGTGTTGTATGCAAGTGTGACTTCAAGGAGGTAACAAGAGGCAATGTGTTTGTATTCACTTAGTTGTGCTTGCAGGGGTTTGAGCTCTGGCTCTTTGGTCTTTGTGTTCATTGGGTCGGGACAGACTGATTAGTCTCCCCCAAGTGCTAGAGTACATCATGAAGCACACGACTCTTGATTTTGTGTAGTTCTGAATTCCTCTAGCCACAAAAGTAATCAAACACTAAAAACTTAATATACAGTGTAATGAATTTACCTGAATTTACATAACTTATTACTGTACCTGTACTGCCAAATAATTTGTTGAAAGCAGTTTAGTGGGTGAATGGCTCATGTTCATGTGCTGAATGACAGTGTTTTATCCCTTTGTGTACATATGAAGGGTTGAGGCATGAGAATTTAATATTAGGAAGAATACAGTTTACTTACTTTTGGACAGAAAACCTGTTAGGCTTTTGGACTTTCCCAGTACAAGCTCACAACAGTTCACCAACTCCCAGGTACCCAGTTAGTGTTAGGTAAACGGAGGTGTCAGGCATGCGTAAGTGTCCAAACGTCTTGCCTTTTCTAGGAATTGTAACCTTGCCCACTCAGTTGTGAGCAAACTGAACAAGCCACTGCACTTCAGGTCACCTCCAAAGAAACAAATGTATAAACATAATTACACACCTAAGTGCAAGATTTGGCTAATGGGTAATTACAGTATATAAGTGTAGTTACAGGCTGAAAGCTATGCTCATGGTATCCCATCTTCCTAGTTTTGTCATACAACACCTTAAAAGTATTGACCGTTTTGGACCCTTCCACCTTCTCACTTATTACAAACATTTCCACTGCAAAAGTGAATTTTCTAATACTTTTTGGCAGCAGTATTTAATTAGCCTAAACACGACCTCTTGTTCTTGAAGTTCCAGGTCTCTAGAATTAATCAATTTTGTTGATTCCCTTTAATATTTTATATGTAGTGATCATACTCTGCTGAAATACTGCCTTTCTTGAAGATAAGCATGATATTTGTATATTTTCAATTATACAAATACTGTAACACTTATTGGTGTACATTGTGATTAGGCATTTCAATGATAGTAGACCAATTTTATCTGCTCATTTCCTTTGATATTGGGTAAAATTCCATCCACATGTGGATCTCTTAATTCTTTAAATTTGATGATGCCCTCCTCTTTCCCATAATTGGGGATTCCTCAGCCCATTCTCTTCTGCTTCATAACATAATAATGTGTGTGGGTGTAGGGATGTTGTCCAATCTTTCTAATGTGAACACTGATGCAAAGTATTCATTCAGTTGCTGCATTTGTCATTTATAGATGCTGATCCCCCGAAATGTTCAACCGGTGGTTGGTCTCATCTTTCAAGGGTTTTTCTTCTTGTATAAGCATAAAGGAATTTTTGCTTTGATATTTTGTGCAGGATTTATTTATTTTTCTTTAGGCTGACTTGATTCCCAGATAGCTATATTCAATTTTTTTTCTCTCCTTTAAGCTTTAATAATTTAATTTTGTGTGCTTGAAAATACAAAGTTTAATCAAATATATTCATTTATGAGATTTGACCTTGTTATAAAATATTGCTCAGGAATTTTGGAAGCTACTTTAAAATATATTTTTTAAAAAGTTCATCAAACTTGTGGTCTCAAAATTAGTGTCTTGAGTACTTGGTCAATATTTTATACAATGGTGGCCATTGCATAAAATCTTGAAACTGGATTTTAAACCAGTATAGTATATCAGTAAGAGCAGCAACTAGGGCTGGTGCATGGACCTAGTGGTTTAATTTCAAACAAGAATTTTAGATTCATGAACGACTGTGGTAAATACTGGTTTGGCAAGTGTTCTGTGTACGGAACAAATTATAATTTACTGTGGGGTAACAAATTTCTGGGAAACATAACTGGGGGGGGGGTTGCTAGATTTTGAGGTGGTCAGTCATCAATGAATAAATATAGGTGGATATAAATAGCAGTCTTGCAAAGGCCAGTAGGCTTTCTGCTATTTCTATATTCTTGTTATGAGATGCTTCCAACCATTTTTTTTTTTTTTTTTTTTTTTTTTTTTTTTTATGCCTTTAGGAACATCATTAATTTTTTACCAAATGCTAATTATGTCCAACAGCCATGAAAGAGCAAGTAGACTCGAGTCCTCGTACTCCAACGTCAAGTTGGTCAGGCTATGGATTCAGTAAAAGTATGCCAGGCTTCATGATTCGACAGAAGATGCAGGAAAATAGACTCTTGAAGACTAATCAGGTGATAAAATATTTCCTTTTTGTATTTAATTTTGTGTTGCTTTTAAATAATTTCCATTATGTACACTACAAAAGTTGTTAAAAGCATTATATTTCATAATGAAAATTTTATTTTATTAGTTCTGTGGCATTTGTAATGGCAGTAGTGTATAGACAGTTTATTTCCATAGGGAGGGCTGGAGGGTTGGGAGGAGTGGCAGCAGCAGGAGGCTGGAGCCGGGGACTTTTCGTCCAGCCAAGCAATGTCTAGTCTACATTATCCATCTCGTATGACGCAGGTAAACACAGTTGGTTTGCATCCAATATGTATACTGTATATTGAATCCATATGCATAGTAAATATGGTTTCCCATACTCTGGGAGATAACTTTTTTTTTTTTTTTTTTTTTTTTTTTTTTTTTTTGATTCCCTAGCGGGGGGAAAAAGAGAACAGATGCATCTTGTGTAAGGAGACTTGTCTAACCATGTCATGTTACACGGGTATCAAACTTTGGATCATTCAGTTGTGCCAATTATGAAGAAGGTATTAAGCTTTCATTTGCCTTTTTGTATTTGAAAGTACAGTGTTGGTGTGTTAGGATCTTGAATGGAAAATTTGTATAGTTTTTCCATTTGTCCCCTTGTCTGTCCCTCGTGCTCTTGTGTACACAATATCTGAAGATTGGCAGCCAGCTGGAAAGATGATAATCCAACGTAATAGTTGGAACAAAAAAATATTACATTTTGGTTCAGAATTGGAAATGGGGCATTAGTCAACTATTAAGTTTTAGTCTTTAGGGTTTTTTCCCCACAACTTCCCCAAAATGCAATGCATATTAGTGGCTTTAGGCATTGTATGTACTAGCTCGAAATCCAATATTGTTTGTAACTCGTCTTGTATGTATGTACTTTCAATTTGATTTGATTTTAACTTCGTTGGTCATGGTTCAGAATTAAAATGGGCTTTTGCAGCTCTTTATTTTTATGTAATTGTGTATTTTAAGGCTGCCTCTTAGCAAAAGACTTACTCTCATGGTATGAAAACTCTTTATGAATGCTATAGTTGACAACTCGCTCTATTGCACAATGACTCGCAAGAACATGAAGAAGCCATGAATGAATAAATAGAAGTTAGTGACTTTGCAAGAATGTACCACTTAATCCCAAATGTGTACTTTCACAATCCATTGTACCTTTTGTGTATGTAATTACCGTACCTAAGTGTAGCTACAGGACGAGAGCTATGCTTGTGGTGTGCCTTATCCTAGCACTGTCATACAGTGCTTTGAAACCACTGATTATTTTGGCCTCCACAATCTTCTTGCTAAACTTGTTCCAACTGTCTACGACTGTCTGCAAAAGTGAATTTTCTTGTATTCCTGGGTGGAAGGTGGGGGGGGGGGGGGGGGGCTGGATGGATGGATGGTGGGATGAACCTCTATCCTTCAAACCGCACCCTCCCCACTACCTCCATCCCCCATCCCTGCTGCCCCCATCCCTGCTGCCTCCATCCCCCATCCCTGCTGCCTCCATCCCCCATCCCTGCTGCCTCCATCCCCCATCCCTGCTGCCTCCATCCCCCATCCCTGCTGCCTCCATCCCCCATCCCTGCTGCCTCCATCCCCCATCCCTGCTGCCTCCATCCCCCATCCCTGCTGCCTCCATCCCCCATCCCTGCTGCCTCCATCCCCCATCCCTGCTGCCTCCATCCCCCATCCCTGCTGCCTCCATCCCCCATCCCTGCTGCCTCCATCCCCCATCCCTGCTGCCTCCATCCCCCATCCCTGCTGCCTCCATCCCCCATCCCTGCTGCCTCCATCCCCCATCCCTGCTGCCTCCATCCCCCATCCCTGCTGCCTCCATCCCCCATCCCTGCTGCCTCCATCCCCCATCCCTGCTGCCTCCATCCCCCATCCCTGCTGCCTCCATCCCCCATCCCTGCTGCCTCCATCCCCCATCCCTGCTGCCTCCATCCCCCATCCCTGCTACCTCCATCCCCCATCCCTGCTACCTCCATCCCCCATCCCAAAACTGGACCCTTTCCACATCCCAGAATGTGGAATGACCTTCCCAACCATGTTAAAGACTGTACCTCTCTCAACCAGTTTAAGATAAAAACTAAGCACTACCTAATTAACTCCTGTAACCTACCTTACCCCTATATTGTCAACCCATGTCTGTTATTTTTAAACAATGCTGTTCGTCGACCAAATTGTATTTATGCTGTTTTTCTGCCATGGTTTCCCCCTTTATTTTTATATTTTCTAAACACATTTTATACTTTAATCTCAATTAGTATTAAGTTTTAGTCTTTAGTGTTTTTCCTGCCCGAAACGCTTTGCGTAATAGTGGCTTTAGTTATTGTATGTACTAGCTCTATCTATAAATCTATCAATTTTTGTATAACCTCTTGTATGTATGTACTTTACCTGAATAAACATTTATTTATTTATATTTATCAATAATTATATGTTAGATCAAGGACCTGCCTAAAATGCTATGCAGATTAGCGACTTCAAGAATGTAAAAACAGTAATGTTATGTACACGCAAACCCAGTGTACTTTCTTCTGTGTATATATAAATAACTAAAAGTAAATAACTGATGGTCTCCATGTTTGGATACAATAATCCAAGTGGGAGTGCACCAGAGATTTGTGCAGTTAAACAGTTGCCACCTTTTCCAGTCAAAGATTTGCTCGATTACATATATATTCACAGACTATAACATTGAGTATACCCGATGTGATTGGGGAAGTGCAGGATGGATTCCGTTGTAAAGGCTCGATATATTTTTCTTATTACTGATGAGAACTAACTAGTATTACACATGTTCTCCATTAGCAAACTCATTTGATGGTAGTACTGTACTTCCAATATGCAGCAAGTTCTTCCACAACATTGGGGTTGTTCTAAAGGAAAACCTTATGGAACGAACATGCTATCAAGGGATGATCTTTGAAAAGTAGCAGTTGTAGAATGTTAAGAGATGGGTACCTCAAGGTAAGGTATGGGACATGATGCAATAAGGTAACCCAAAAAGTTCATTAACACACAAATGTGATAACTTGTATTGCATGTTGTGCATATACTAGTTTGTGTATTCTTGTTTATCATGGTCATAGTTACACGAACCATTCTCTAAGACTAGGTGCTGCACGAAGGTCTATTGCACCATAATTTCTAGGTAGTAAAGGTAATATGAAATTTATAACATTGAGTGGCATGTCATGGGTAATGATTTTTTGGTATGCAAACAGACAAAATAAGAATTTTAATGGGAAACTTTGGTTTTCATTTACTTTTCAAAATGCCATACATAAACCTTTACTAATTGTTACGAAACCATAAAAGTTAAACATATTATTAGACAATTTGTTGTGTATTTATTTTGTTCTGAAGCACATTTATAAAATGCACTACTGTATATCCCTTCACAGCTTGGCCAAACTTCACTTGGCACTAGTGATAACTTGATGGTGCAACGACAGCCTTTTAGCCTTTCATCCAGTAATTATATGGATTGCGTGCTACCTCGACCCAGAGAGAGTGCCTGTCACACCAGTCAGCAGTCGGATATCACATCCGTACTGACGGATCTAAAATTAGAGCAGTATATTGGTGAGTGTGTAATATTGTGCATTCAGCTGTGGAAATTGTACTCATGATAAAGGTTTGGAATGGACCAAAACTGTTAGTTTTGTTTAATTCCATGTATGGGTTGGGCTATTTAAGCAGTGTTAGTGATATTTTCTTTTGCATGTTTGTGTGTACCACCAACATTGCAGTCTCCGTGGTGTAGTGGTAAGACACTCGCCTGGCGTTCCGCGAGCGCTATGTCATGGGTTCGTATCCTGGCCGGGGAGGATTTACTGGGCGCAATTCCTTAACTGTAGCCTCTGTTTAACGCAACAGTAAAATGTGTACTTGGATGAAAAAACGATTCTTCGCGGCAGGGGATCGTATTCCAGGGACCATAGGATTAAGGACTTGCCCGAAACGCTACGCGTACTAGTGGCTGTACAAGAATGTAACAACTCTTGTATATATCTCAAAAAAAAAAAAAAAAAAAAAAAAAAAAAAAAAAAAAACATTGCAATATTGCTACTGATTTCTGTTATACTCTTCTGCAATGTATATAATGTTTGTAAAGATGTCGGTCAGTTTTCAAAATGATTTTCCAAAATATTTTATTTTTTATTCAAGAGGTAGACAAAGTAACAGCTATTAAATTTGACAATGGATGACTGCCTTTCCTTATCTGCATTTAATTCTTTCAGATGTATTTGTGGCCCAAGAAGTTGATATAAATATGTTCGTGTCACTCAATGACACAGACCTGAAAGAGCTTGGCATACAGATATTTGGACACCGCAGGAAGATACTCATGGCTATAAGAGGTCAGTCATAAAGTACTGAATTTGTTGTATTTGTTTGTGAGAGTAGAGTACACTAAGATTTTAACTGGCATGTGTTAGAGATTTAATAATTTGTATCTGTGCTTAGCAATTTCCCACACGTGTTAATTTTAAATTTTTAAAGTTTTCATTGGAATTCCTATTTAAAGAAATGGTGACAGCTGCCAGTTACCCAGGCAGTCATGTCTGTTCTGCACTGTTCCATGTACTTTATGCTATTATTAGAAGCTTAAATCTAATATAGCATTCAGTATTACCCACAAAATTTAACTACCCCGGTAGTTATTACTCGTGCAGATGAAGTCACAATAACGTGGCTGAAAAAAAAAAGTTGACCAAACCACACACTAGAAAGTGAAGAGAATACGACATTTTGGTCCATCCTGGACCATTGACCAGGCAACCAGTCACAATTGACTTGATAATGGTCCAGGATGGACCAAAACGTCGTCGTCTCTTCACTTTCTACTGTGTGGTTTGGTCAACATTTTACTACTAGTTTTCTTCGTCAAAATATTGAGTGTAGTTATTGGCTATCAAATATACAAATACTGTGCCTACTAAGCACAGTAATCCAGTTCTGGTTTTATCAATAAAACATTAGTACATATTATGTATACAGGTATACTCAATTTGCTTTCTATGTTAATGGTTAGACAATGAAATAAAGCTACTTGCATATACTCCATGCAGTTAGGTTGTGTTGGCCTTTGGACCTTGCAGTGTCTCATTATTCATCCTCAACACAATCGTGACAGTACAGTGCTGCTGTTCTTGTCGCATATCCGTTTTTGGAAATGGGTGGGATTTGTAGAATTTAGAACTAGGTTAGGTTCATTCTATTAGAATTAGATCTTTTGTTTCAATTCAATTATATTTACAGTACATTTGTTGTACATGGCATTTATACTGGTGAGAGGGCTTGTGTTTAAAGTAAATATGTAATTAAGCTGTGTGTTCCTTCTGCCTTGTAACATTTGTTAATCCTACTCATTGATAAATACCATATTAATTTTAAAGCATTTAAATTTGTTAGCATGGTAAATTGATTTTCCAGTCTCGTTTAATTTCCATACTGTATTTTCCATCTGTTAGGGTTGGGTGGTGTTTGACACATTGCCTCTCTAAATGCACCATAATAATTCTTGTCTTTCCTTGGGATACAGTTTCCTTTCTATGCAGCTCTACCACCTTCATTATTTAATCATTATTTAGAACTGTTCTAAGTTTCTAAATACCAACAATAAATATTTAAAGCCTTTAACATTTTTACATTACCATCCATTTGAGTCCTTCGGCTTACTGTGATCGTCTAATAACGTGTAAAAACCCCCGTTCACCTGTACCATTTTATAAACCACCACCACATTATTATTATTATAAATTGTTATACAGTACAATGTTGATTAACTGGATTTACATTGTCTGGCAAGGCACGAGTTAGATCATATATTTGAGTATAATTATAGGTAAATTCTCTTATTACCCTCCAGATCTGTCTACTAAAAAGCCCTTCTTCTTTGGGGGAGTTGGGGCCGTAAAGAGTGGAGTAGACCGTACTTCTGCCATACGAGAGACTACGTCAACGTGGGAATAATGTAAGGGAGACGGGGAATGACGTGAGGAAGGATTACATGGAGTAGCTGTTTGACTACTGAAATAATGCTGTGTGTAATGAGTTGACGGACTGCGAGTGTGGTGTGCTATGACCGATATCGTGTACTTGATTAAATTTCATATAAAGTTAATGTTGACCAATTAATGTTATATAACTGGAGGAGTAGTTCTTATTGTCCCTGATTATTTGGTTCTCTTTGTTAAAAAAATATGAATTGCTAACCCTTTTGTAGTTAGGGGTGTGTTTATTTTTTAATAGCAACTAGTAAAAACTAGCAGTTTTAAAAGTAAATTACACCTAAAGTTCTGCCTTTTGCAGTTTCTAATAGTTATTTAAAACAAAACAAATCCCCTGACACTTAACAGCAAATTTTGACATCTTTTGATTCTTTCCATTCAGGGAATTTTTCAAGCAATGGGATTTTTTTTTTTTTAATACGGCCAAAATATTAGCATATTAACATTTGTAAATTAGTGCTTAAGAATTCCATGTTTATCAATTATGGCACTAGTTGCAACATTTGTTTGATATTTGGTTGGTAATGTACGAAAGCCATTCACCATTGATTTTTGTCTTCTGTGAGCACTAGATGCCTCCGACAACCCAGAATCATGGACTAGTGGTCAGCTTGTATGTTAAAGTAAACTGTATAGATTTAATTTATCTTCTTTCATCTGGGGAGAAAAGAAAGCTAAAATATGTTTTGTAATGCATTTTTTTTATTTTTTTTTTATTTTTTTGCTGACACTAATGCTGTGCATCTGTTAAGCTTCTTGTATTTGTCTTGACATACTATAAGTCACTTGATTTTTGCTGAAACTATGACTGTATTTCAGCCATGTAACTTAAGACCAGAATTAGCTATGACTGCTTGACGTGCAGCTGCTGCACATGATGTACGCAAGTACTCTGTTTCAGAGTGGAAGTACAAATGTTACACAGGTTTTTCAGAGTTACGCTATTGGTTACTCAGACTTAATGGCATCAGCATGCTGGACTGAAATTACCCAATAGGTAAAATGGCGCTCTCAAATTGAAGTGTTGTGTCTTGACCAAATGATGACTTATTACTGGCCAATAGTGCCCACTGTGCATCATGTTTCCTTGTGCAAGGTGCTGTAGTTACTATTGCATTTTATGTGTTCTATTTTTATATATTGAAAGTATGTTGTTTGTATGATACCAGTTTCTGACCAGGTTGGTTATTATGTAAATTTGCATGAGTCCTTTGGATTAAAATGAGGTTAAAGCAGAATATTACATTTTCAGTTTAGTGGACACTAAAATGGCAAGAGATATCTGGAGAAAGCAGAAGTGTGCATGCATCCTTGCATCCTTCTGTAGCTTTCAACACAATGCCATGTGTCTGTTTCGTTCATTTGTTCTCTGCTTACACCAATAGATTTTGACTGACCGAGCTCTAGTTCTGCCATGGATCGTGTGGCCCCATGATAGATTTGTTTTACAATTTTAAGGTCATTCCATAAATGTACAGAAAGTGCCTTGATGCAGTGTTCATGTGGAATGTAATTGTGATATTAACTATAGGTAATGTTTTACAATTCAGGGTGATACCCCCAAGGTTAGTTCATTATTTTTATACCATCATAGTGCTGTAAAATGGAAAATGCAGCAATTTGAAAAAAAAGTATGCATGTATTTTTTTCTAATCTTGTTATCTTTCGAAAAGTGGTCATTCCTGTTTGATTTTAAATTTTTTTTCTTTTTTTTTTTTTAGCATTCCAAGTTTTAGTTGTGTCCGGGTTTTACAGGTGATCTCGCTTTTCCCTTGAAAAATTTAGTTGTGTTTCTAATATAAAAATATCCAAAACTAAGTATCTAGTATGCTCTTATTTTAATAAAGATTTTTGAAATTTAGGATTTCTAAAGAAATCAGAATTTTCAATTTATTTACCGATTTTGTTTAGTTTGAATAAAGATTATCTAAATTTACCTTGTCTTTTGATGGCCATTCTTCAATAACAGAGGAAGCTGTATGAAGAAGTTGAAGAACATGCTAATGTAACTTATGAATGTTCAGTACTGGAGGACAGATTCTGCACTGGAGCAGGTGGCTTTTAATATTTAAATACTTGTACATGATTCTTGTTTCTGGAGCTGCTATGTGGGCTTCAACAAGAAATTTAAGCTTGTATCAGGAAGGTCCCGGTAGTACAGTTGGGTTCATTCTCGATGCACACTCGAGAATTCCGGGTTCAACTCTTGCCCAACAAATAGTTTGGCACATTTCTTTTCATCTAATGCACCTGTTCACCTAGCAGTGAGTAGGTACTCAGAAGTTGGTCAGCTTCTGGGGTTGCATCCTGGGCGTGGTAAATAATTCGACCTTGAGGGGGAACCTCAATATTAGCCTAATGCGTATGAATACACTCTGGCTGCTTGTCCCCCCGACACAATGAATTATTTTTTTCCACTATCCAGCCCCACTGGGGCATAACAGCTGAGTGAACAGCGCTTCGGATTCGTAGTCCTGAAGTTTCGGGTTCGATCCCCGGCGGAGGCGGAAATAAATGGGCAGAGTTTCTTTCACCCTGATGCTCCTGGAACAAAAAGGAGGCCTGGTCGAGGACCGGGCCACAGGGACGCTTAGCCCCGAAATCATCCCGAGATAACCTTAAAATCATCCAGTGGAGCTTGTCGGTGTACCCAATTGAACACAGCATGGTATGGATGCCCTGCATATTCATCAACTTCCAATTTTCCAGTCTTAACATTATTGAGGCCACTAATGTTGTCTTCTGGTAAATTATTTTCAATAATTGCTTGTGTTCAATATACAGTATGAATATTCCGATTCTTCTAAAACCTTTAGAGTGGAAGCTAGTGTTTTATCCCTTTGTGATAAGGAATCGGTATTGTTTTTGGTGAAAGACTACTGCCAACCACTCAAATTTACTAATTACCAATATTAGTTTTATTAACTAGTGCCACTTACGAATTTGACACAAGTAGTAATTATCGACTTTTTACTGTTAAAATTCACGTTCATAAATTTCACAAGATTATCAAAACCCGACCCCTGAGTAACTACTTACTGCTAGTTGAACAGATGCATTAAGTGAAAGGAAATGTATCCAACCATTTGTCCCACGTCTGATTCGAACCCGGAATTCTAGTGTGCGCGTCGAGAACGAACCAGACTGTACTACCGGGACCCGTAATATTCACACAGGCTGCCTGTCCCTAAGAAAATAATTTGTATGTTTTGTTTATGGGAAATTACTCTTGAATATATACAGAATGTGACCGTTAATGACACAAGTCTACTAACAAGTGCCTATATTTACTGTTAGGTGACCTATCGACTCCTAACCCTACTGACCCATACACTTTAACCCCCCCCCCTTCCCTACCCTAATTTGCCTCATAGCCCCGACCCACGCCAGCTGGAGGCTCGCCACCCATGGCGTGTGCACCACGAGACGAACCAGTGTAAGCTTGTGCCAAGAGACGTGCGCGTGCTCACCTGCAGCATGATGCAAGGCTCCCCTCCCTTCCCCTCCCTCCCTCCCTCCCTCTCTCCCCCTCCCTCCCCCCTCCCTCCCTCTCCCTCCACTCTCCCTCCCCCTCCCTTCCCCTCCCTCCCCTCTCCCTCCCCTCTCCCTCCCCCTCCCTCCCTCTTGTCAATACCCTCCCCCACCCCTTAACTCCCGTGTACCCTCTCACCCCTTGGCCCCCCACAGTCACCCTGGGGAGGGTGTAAGGAGGCAGAAGGGGGGGGGGGCTCGCGGACTAGGCTATATTGCATCATTTTATTTTGATTTTTGGATGATTGCCCTCCTCCCCCCCCCCCCCCGCCCACAGTCATTCACTCACGGTAAGAGGTCGGCGTCAGCCATTTCAGAGCGTTACATGACTATGCAGTCCGTCCTCTCCTGTTGTCACAACGTCTCGTTCTTGCTCGCGCGAGTGCGCGCAAATACATAATTGTACTATGAATTGGCCGAACCTAACCTAGGACCTACGCATAGAAAACACTCCGTCAATGTTGGGAGCTGCAACACAAACGCTAATACTACAACACGAGCCTAGCTCTCGTCTTGTAACTACACTTTGATAATATTTCCTCTCGCTCTCTCCCTCACCTGTCCAGTGGAGGAGTACGTTATGGAGAGGGTTTTCATTTTAATGTCAGCTGAGTAAAGTCCTAGCAATCTCTGTGGATAGTGTGAGGTATAGTGGCGGGCTTAACCCAGCTAGTTGGGGTCCTGGTGATCACCAATGGCCGCCCGTACAGCCATAGTACCATAGTCGGCTATTCACACAGAAAACCATTACTAACAGTTGTAACCCGAATTATAATTATAACCCAATGATGGATGGCTCGAGTCCTCTGGTGTGGTGGGAAGTGCGGGTGTAGAAATCTAAAATCCTTGGTGAATCGGATACCTTTGATATAGCTCGACTTGTGTCCTTTCGGTCTCCTATTGGCACTTTCCTAACCCCTCTTCCATGTGCTATATAGTCGTAATGGCTTGGCGCTTCCCCCTTCCTATTGGCACTCCTGAGCGGTAGTTACCACCTTGCACTAGGTAGGTGTTATACAAGTTACGTGTTAGTCTTCCCGGTTTGGCGCCTCAATAATAACTTGTTGGGGGAGACGATGGTCAGTATATAGACTTGTATATATATTTTTTCTGTTTAACTGAACATTTTAACTATATCAACATCTTAAACGAACAAATATTGTTGAAGGCTTACGTGTTTTTGTGAATATGTCTTTTTGGAAGGTTATTGAGGTCTATCAACTTCTGGAGGATTATTTAGGCTTATCAGCCTCTTAGACTATTAAAGCCACCAAATTAACTTTGGTGGCTTTAAATGTCCAAAGAGCAAGTATAAGTTTGCCTTGCTCCTAGTCCAGGACTTGAGAAAACTGGACTAGGTATAGTCCAGTTTGAGTACACACACATAAGAGACACACACCTCTAGGCGTATACTCTAGGTGTATCATGATAGTTAACACAGTTTAATTAATTTATTATGCACCCTATAACCATCTTGTGGGCGGTAGAGGAAAGGGTTACAGAGGCACATAATGGGCTCAGGGACTGAACCCCACAATTCATTTAGCTAAACAAGTTACCATCTTGATGAGCTGGTTACAAAATTCAGTACAAGTCGTCACATCAACAATGGGCTCGAGACCGACCACAATTACAATTTCTAAATTAAGCAACTGACATATGTGGAGAGCTAGTGTCACAATTGATATGTTTGTCCTTCACACCGCCCCCCATCCAGTGGGCAGCGGTGGGTAGGTTACAGTCACTTAGTTGCTGCCTACATTTAGCAAACTGGGGATATTTGGCTAAGATTTCTAGTAGCAAATAATTTTGAATGAAATATTTACACATCTCTAGAACATTTGTTATAGAATTGTCTCTGAATTCACGTATCTTTTCGCACTCCATCACATAGTGACGGAGGATGTGCGAATAAATTTGAGTTTACATTTGGTCAGGTCTACATCAGCAGATAATGATAATTCCCAGAGATACTAGTAACCGAGTCTAAGCCGAGCAGTAGTAACATCTAAAAGTCTGCTGATTTTATTGGATGATCCATAAATGTGTGGCTCCTCTTGCATGATAGTATGATATACGTATTTTGTTTCTACCACAAACTTGGCCACACATTTACATGATGATATATGGAATTACTGGTGTCGATTTCATTTTGCCTCATATCACAAGATTTTGTTGAGGTTCTTTGTGTATTATTACTCTCGACTGCTTATTGACAATCCAAGGTTATACTCGAGTTAACAAATCGAATGCGTTAAGCAGTGATGTGGTGGAGACAGACTACATACACAATGTCAAATGTAGATATGATAAGAGCCCAGTAGGCTCGGGAACATCAGTTGACTGACTTGAGAGGCGGGACCAAAAAGTCAAGGCTCAACACCCGTAAGCACAACTAGGAGTATACATGGAGTGTGTATACAATGTGCTGTATTTCTCTAGGAGGTAGGGTGACCACACCTTCCGCGCCACCAATCCCCGCAGTGGGATTTTCTGACGTTGCTCAGCGCTTCACCAATCCGGTGGCTCACTACGGGCCACAGGGTTCCCTAGCCAATCACAAGAGCAGAATGTGGTGACGTCGTGGTCTTATCCCTGACGCAGGCGCGGTTCCACTTTCAGTAATCGATACACATCCTGAGAAGCAGTGTGTCGCCCCGTGTCGTTGAGGCTGTGACTAGCGAAATGTTCTGAAGGTTTTGTGAACTTCTACATCTAATAATTTTCGAATGAAACGTTATTACGGAAAAGTTTAATAAGGTTATAATAATTATAGTAGTTTATTAAATGTTATTTGGTGGTTACTGGAAATTTGCCTTATCGTGAGGCTGGAGGATGACCTGCCTTATATACTTAAATGACCTAACGCCGTGAGAGGTCAATCCAGTTTAACTTGTGGTGACTTCAATCTTCAACAACAACAAGAGGTGGCACGGGCATGAATAACCCGTTGGTGGTGGAGGTTTGGAGTAAATGTGATCTTTGGTCGTGTAACATCTTCAAGGTCTCTGCAGATTGATCGATTTGACCTAATTGTGTAGTTTTATAATGTCGTACCTATGTAGGTTCTATCTATATATAAAATATATTTATAATATATATGAAATATATATATAAATATAAAAATGTATATATAAATATAAATTATATATATATAAATATAAACTCCGAATATAGGGTTTAGGAGCCGTCCCGTATAGGCCTATTGAGGAGCAAGGCTGTGCGGGTCTGTTAAGTAACTGTCCATCAGACAACTTAAACACCGGCTGATCATCTGTATGTACTTATTGTTGTTTTGTTTTATGATGATGTTTGTCCTCGCCTAATTGTGCTTGCGGAGGATGAGCTTCGGCTCTTTGGTCCCGCCTCTCTGCTGCCAGTGAACCGGTATATATAGGTTCCCGAGCATATTAGGCTCTTTATTATATCTACATTTGAAATTGTGTGTGGAGTCTTCTTCCGCCACATCACTTCCTGGTGCGTTCCATATATTATCTACCGACACTAACAATTATTTCCAATGTCTCTGGCTCATGTGGGGGACTGGGTTTCCACCTGTGCCCCCTTGTGCGAGTACCATCAGTGCCCATCTACCCTGTCAATTCCCCCCCCCCCCTCTGAGAATTTTGTATGTGGTAATCATGTTTCCTCTAAAGCCTGTTTTCCAGCGAGGTGAGGTGCAATTCACTTAACCTTTCCTTATCCCTTGATCGTCGTCGCCTCCCTCAAACAACTTGGCCATTCCTCGTAACTCATACCTCGGAGTTTTGGGACAAGTCTAGTGGCATACCTCTCAACCTTCTCCAACTTTTCCTTAACAGGCAATGGGCCCCATGCTGGAGCCGCATATTCCAATGTTGGTCTGACGTTTGTGATATACAGGTTTCTAAATGATTCCTTGTACGAATGTCTAAAGACAGCTGGAGTGTTTTGTGTGCGCGTGCGCGCGCGTGCGTGTGCGTGCGTACTCACGTAGTTGAGCTTCCAGGGTCGAACAGCTGCTCTTCAGCCCCGCCTTTCAGTGTAGTGATTTACTCGCTTTTCTTATTACATTTAAAGTTGTTTCGAATTGGCCTCGACAACCTCCTCATCTTTTCAGTTCCACTTATTTACACACAAAGGTGCATGCACGCACGTGTGTGTGTGTGTGTGTGTGTGTGTGTAAACTACAAACATGGCCACATACTATTATACAAACGGAGAATGCATCACGATTTAACTTAGTCAATTATTAGTTTCGCAACATGAAGCTATACCATGGACTAGGAGCCACTGCTGAAGCATTATAATAATGCCATTAATAGTACCAGAGATACAGGCGCCACCGGCAGCCGCAGCTCATCCGTTATAGAAATTACCCGAAAAGGCTGATGGCTGACCTTCGATAAGGATTCACTTCCTGACCAGCTGAGCGCCTCCCCCCCCCCCCAACCTGACCCAGCAGCTGGAGCCCCCCCCCCGGGTAAATGGATGACAGACAGACAGACAGTCAGACAGGAAGTGGCGGGGAGGGAGATGTTGGTTGCGGTAAGTCAGTCTTTCTCAAGACTTGTATAACAGGAAGAGCGAGGGAACAAGTCTTGAGCGGCCTCAGCACATGACGCAAGACTCACTGACGACATTCCAGCTGAGAGGCGGTTACGACTCTAAAATAATAATATCTATTAATATAAAATATTAATCGGTCGATTAAGGCAGCGTCTGGGATGCTCTCGGACGCAGGTTCGAATCCTTGTCACGGCCCTTGTGGATTTGTTCATAAAATATATTTGGAACACTGGTACAGAAGAGTATTTATAGGCACATAATGTGATTAATTTAAGCCACTGATATGCAGAGCATGTCTTGTCTTAGAGGCGCGGAGCGGTTATAACCAAACTCGGCCAGTAGGTCGTGCTTTAGTGGGGGGGCGACCTTGACCGACTGTGTGTAGAGCCTTGGCGCGCTCCACTCCTGGGGGGGGGGGGCGGGGGCAGGGACAGTTTGGAGGGTAACATTTCAATTAATGAGTGACAACGCGCTGGCAAGAATGGGGCTCCTGGCTATTTGGAAGCATATTTTTGAGGGTGTACACGGTGTGGGTTGGTGTGTGTATACGGCTTTGTGAGAGGGTGGGGCACATGCCTTAGTCAACAGAGATAAAAATACCCTCTAGAGAATGGTGACGACGTCGAGGGCTTGGCTGTGTGTGTGTGGGGTTGGGGGGGGGGGATAGGGGTGGGGGTGTATGGGCAGCGTGTTTACCTTTGAGGGGGGGGGGCAACTAACTGATGGCCTGTTGCCATATTATACATTTGTTTTTTGTTATTCTTAAGAATCAACAAAATCCTGTTAAAATATGTAACATGAAAAAAATATATACACACTATAGATTGTTGAATTATAGGCTGTTGAATTAGCTGTATTTATCGTGCCACTGGAAGACAGTAAAGTAACGTAAATTCGTTGTTGTAGTAGTTCTAGTCTTTTGTTGAATAAACTGTCATTATTCATTATAATTATATATGATTATATATCTATATAAGAGAATGTTTGTCCCTGCCCGTTTGAGCTCGGTTAGCCTCGCCTAGCTTTCCAAGATGATGCATGGCGGTGAGGGAGGTTGGGGAGTGTCATGGGTCAATGTTATTTCCTTTATCCCTCGAGCATTGATTTTCACCTATGGTTGGTGGGGGTGAACAAGGGAACTTTTCACCTAACTGGAGTGTGATAGGTCAGTCGGGGTTGGCCCCAGTGCCACACTTCAGTGTGACATTAACATCCATAGCGACCCCCTGCGGCTGAAGGTAGTTATTTAGCAGTGTGTTAGTGTTTATCTCGGAAAATGTAGTATTGCGAAGCGTTGAAAAAATAATTATTTATTTTTTTTCAGAAATCTCCTCTACAACGTAATCAGTAGGCAGTGCTTAAAACATATTTATTACGCCAAAGTAACTGCTTCGGAAAACTGACAGGTTTTGTTAGACCTAAACTTGTACTCAGTTCACGGCAAACATCGCTACATCTTTTTCTTTCGATGCCAAACTATATTTAAGTACTAGCTTGTTAGTGAATATGCTGTTGAAATCTTGCCCCCATGTCTTATAGGCGCTGTTACGACCCTGGGTTCTCCAGTGGAAACCAGAGGTCAAAATTGAGCTATTAAACTTCCTAAGTAGTACAGTTGGCGCATTTCGAATGGAAATTGTTTGTATCTTCCCTGCCAGACGTAAGACTATTATTGTTTCTCAAAGAGCATTTAAAGACTGAGCTGGGGGTTGATTATTAAATAATAACATAGGCACCAACTTTGCTTACTAATACTTTCTAATCATTCATAAAGTAACAATACGTTGCATAGGGGAAGATCTTTAATGTGCTTAGCTGCACGATCAATTAGGCTCCTCCCGGCACCACAACATGAGGGAGGCAGCTGGTGGCTAGCTCGGGCTTCTCTTGGCTGGTGGCGTGAGGTTAAGACCTACTCTGTGGCTGTATCCCTACTCTCCTTCCTTCTCCTCTTACTTATTTCCCTTACCTGAAGTTCCTGTACCCTTAAGTTAAGTATTATATGGTGTAAGTGTGCCTACTCTGGTAGTAACGATTGGGGAGACCTGGGGATAGTATTTTGCCAGTGTTTGGGTACCCCTAAGTGTTGTGTTTTGTATTAGGGTCCCACGTGGTTTCACTACCCTAAGCTGCATCCAGCTTCAGTGCTTATCCAGTAGTACTTTACCCTAGCTTGTTATTAGTGTAAACCTTGTATCCTGCCTACGTGGACCAAGGCTTTTAACGTAAGATAGTGTGGTAAAGTTATTATTATTATTGTTATTGGTGTGAGTGTATATGGGGGGTTGTTAACGGGTTAATAAATAAGTACATGAATTACAGAGTATCTCTTCTTCCAAGGTGGGAGCGCAGTGATCAACCCTTAGACGAACATATTTGGTCTTGTAGCAAGTTATTACTACTGTGGATAGTTTATTTTGGGGGCCGGGCCTTTTAGCTCTCCCATATTTGATACTCCTGTCTTCTAACTACCTATACCCCTTAATAGTACCAGTACCCCATAGAAGCCCCACTCATATCATTTATAACAGGCGCCTAAGGCCTACGAAAGTCTTAATTCCGGCTAAAAGTCCTCTCATTTTAGGAAGACGGGCTGATAGCAATTTCAATTTCAATAGTTACACCTAGGTTGATGTTCGTTTTCTGTGGGCGTCATCCTCTTGGTTCCCAGGGTGTCGTTACACAGCAGTTCCCCGGCTTGGCGCCTTACTTACACAGCGGTTCAACCTGTCCTTCTAAAAAGAACGTCGTTTTTCGCTCGTATGCGTTACATAAGGCCAAAAAATGTCGTACAAGAAGATGGAAGCTGTTCGCGAAAATGACGTACTGTCGCGTTTTCTGTTTTGGGTCCTCTGGTAGGTTAGGAGAGGACACTTTAAATTGACCGTTTTCTAGACGTTGGGAAACCATAGGCGGATGGGCTGAGTAGTTCGTGTACGGCCACACGGGTGTGTTTACCTGTGTGTTGACTCCTGCAACAGTCAAATAGAGAGAGATCTGGGGGTTGATATCACACCGAACCTGTCCCCAAAGGCCCACATCAATCGGATATCATCAGCGGCATGTGCTATTTTGGCCAACATAAGAACTGTCTTTAAAAGCTTGTGTAAGGAATCGTTCAGGACCTTGTATACCACTTATGTAAGACCAATCCTGGAGTATGCAGCTCCAGCCTGGAGTCAATACCTAGTTAAACACAATATAAAGTTAGAGAATATTCAGAGGTCTGCCACCAGACTAGTCCCAGAACTGAGAGGTTTGAGCTACGAGGAAAGGCTACGGAAGCTAAACCTCACGTCCCAGGGAGACAGAAGAGTAAGGGAAGACATGATAACCATCTACAAAATTCTCAGGGGAATTGACAGGATGGACAGACAAAAAAATTAGAACGGGTGGAACTCGAACAAGGGGAACACAGGTGGAAACTTAGTACCCAAATAAGCCACAGACATAATTTCTTCAGTGTCAGAGTAGTTAACAGATGGAATACTCTAGGCAGTGATGTGGTGGAGGCTGACTCCATACACAATTTCAAATGTAAATATGATAGAGCCCAGTAGGCTCAGGAATCTGTACACCAGTTCATTGACAGTTGAGAGGCGCGGAACCAAAGAGCCAAATCTCAACCCCGACAAGTACAACTAGGTGTTTGTGTAGGTTCATGAGTACATGGTATATACGAAGTTCGTCTCCACTTGTTATTACCGCATTCCATCTTCTATTCACCTCTGAACTGGAAACATTCTTTATAATGTGTGTGTGGCACATTTTGGTAATTAATGTTTCCATTTATTTCCCCTTGTAATAACCTTGTCATCTTTCATTGTCTGCCCTGCCTATTATCATGAGAAATTTGTATGTGGTGATCATGTCTCCCTTTTCTCATTTTTAGTTCCTATCAGTGTGTATACGTGTATTCCTCAACCCGTTTTCTTAAATAATTACATCTCTTTTCGCGCGTATGCGCACTTAGGCAAAAAAAGGACGTAATTTGAAATGAAATCGGCCCACGAAAGAGTTGTACTGTCCCGTTTTCTGTTTGAGTCCTCTGGCTTACTCGGTTAGGTTAGGAGAGGAAACTTTCAATTAACAGGTTTCATGACGCTTTGAAACCTTAGGAGAACTTCCTGCAATCTTAACATACCAAAGGACCCTTAACTTGCTGTTTAAAAAAAAAGAATCTAAAATTGATTTTCAATTATTGTTCATTTTCAAATTACGGCCTTTTTTGGCCGTAGCTCATACGAGCGAAAAGCGACGTAATTTGTAAGAGGAAGGGTTGCATTCCTACCCATGTGCTTGCTATTGTAGGTTTATTGATTTTGCAAAGGTGCTTGTCCTAGGTAAGCGGTAGGGACAGGGGGCGTGGAGAGTGCGTGTAGGTAGGCAGGGGGGCGTGGAGAGTGCGTGTAGGTAGGCAGGGGGGCGTGGAGAGTGCGTGTAGGTAGGCAGGGGGGGCGTGGAGAGTGCGTGTAGGTAGGCAGGGGGGCGTGGAGAGTGCGTGTAGGTAGGCAGGGGGCGTGGAGAGTGCGTGTAGGTAGGCAGGGGGGCGTGGAGAGTGCGTGTAGGTAGGCAGGGGGCGTGGAGAGTGCGTGTAGGTAGGCAGGGGGGCGTGGAGACAGCTTGTCCTTGGTTTGTGTGTATTTACTAAGATTAAGAGTTCCAAGCGCTTCAAGGACATTCATAATAATATTGGATTAAGGCCGACCTTACTGCGCTTCTGAGCTCCCAAACTGTTTGTAAACACACAGTAAACACGCAGGATCTAGGTAAGAGGTACTGCATATAAGAGAAGTGCTCTGTGAATCCCGCCTCAGTGTAGAGAGCGCCCCCCCCCCCCATCCCTGATTAGTGTAGATCAGTAGAGTAGACACTGGTTACAAGGGATCTTAAGCGCTCATGTTGCTATTTTAATTCAATACTTCGCCTAAACTAAACGGGACCATCGCGTTAATATAGGACCCGGGTAACGTAACCGCGAGGACTATGGATTGTTTCAAGCGTAGGTTAGACATATATATGAGTAAGTTTGTGGTGGGTATAAATAGGGGCTGCCTCGTATGGGCCAATAGGCCTTCTGCAGTTACCTTGAAGTCTAACACACTTATTATATAAATAGGAACTGCATACAAAACCTCATATGCCTTTTATAATTGTCTTAATTCTGATGATAAAGATTAAAAAAATTAAAAAGACTAGGCCCAGGAACCGAGCCCTAAAAGTCATTTAGCTACGCGAGTTTTGATAAGCTACTTACATAGATCAATTTGTACAGGCTGTGAGCATATTTATTTATTTATTTATGCATATACAAGAAGGTACATTGGGAATGTGAGGATACATAATATGGTAATTACAATCTTGTAAAGCCACTAGTACGCGCAGCGTTTCGGGCAGATCCTTAATCTAAGAAAATTTTAAGTAGGTAAATACTTGCAAAATTTATGAAAACAAATGACCAGCTAAAAATATAAAAAATATAAGAAATTTTTTTATAAAAAAATCACCAACGCCTTCACCATATCTTAGGAGCATGTAAGTAATTATTCACCATAGTCGGTTAAAACCAGTATAATACTCCCGAGTAGCCAAGTCTGCACCAGGGTGTGTGATACTGGCCTCGAACACCTGACTCGCGTGGATCATTAATTAATTAAACTGTGTGGCGGTGTGTAGGACGGGTGTGGGATCCCCTCCGCAACCTTCCTCGGGCTAGGCTCCTCAAAGCGGGTTTGATCATCACAAATAATCAACATAAACCGGTTAGCTTAGCATTTTAAAAGCACCGAATCACCTTCTGTGGTTGATTGTTCAATAATTACGTGCTTGCTATTGTAGGTTTATTACAAAGTCCTTCTACAAAGTATGCAGCTCCAGCCAGAACTATATGTTTAACACAACTCTAACCCTGTCCATGGAGGACAGAAGAAAATGTATATATGCTGCTTAGCATTGTAAATGTGTGGCCACGTCTGTGGTAGAAAATAATAATAATAAAAAACCTAATGTAACAAATGCCTAACTTTAGAACTCGAATAGAATAATGCTATTAACTTGTATATTAGAACAAACCTATTTTAAATATAAAGCATGTTAAAGTTTTTTAAATGGGGGCGGAGTACTTGGGTGTGGAGGGCCGCAGCTTTAACGGGCCTGGCCTGAGGATCACATCAGATGGAACCTCAAAATTAGCTGACACGGGTCATTACCTGCAGGACTCTTCTCTTCACGCATATGTCTACAGAGATCTCGATTTCTGTATAGTATATACTACACTAACAACGCGCACTCGTACGCGCTTGCTAATTCACTCTCTTGGACGCCTATTACTTCGGCCTAGTTATAAAACAAGCAACACTCACGAAGGGTTCATTCATTTCGTCCTCTCCAGGGCTCGTCACAACACGCTGTGTGCATTAGTGACTAGATATTATACAATACTTGTACTTACATACATACACACAAGAAGGTTGTATGATTCATGAATCATGCAACCTTCTTGTGTGTATGTATGTAAGTACTTTTTTCTTAAATCAAAATTATTATTATTAAAACTGATGTACTAAATTGCCCGAATCTAAACTTAACCGAGGACCCCCACGAATAGAAAACGGGACATCCCGTCCACTTTGCGAGCCGCTAGGGTTATTATAACATCATTTTTTTGCCTTTGGGGCCCAAATTGGACGTCAAAATGCGATGCACTATTCGAGAGGAGGGGTTGAAGGATTAGATACCGGACTCGCTAGGTTTCTGGATGTGACACGTTTCCGGTAATCTTATCGGGGAACCTTGTTACTGCTGCCACAGTGCTGGTATATTCATTTGTTTACTTTTTTACACAGTATTTTAATAGTGTCTGATTACGTTGATTTTTGTTCTCACTGATGAAGGCAATAACCTACAGTATAGGAAAGGGGGGGGTAGAAATAGCCTAAGCTACTCTATCCTTTTGAGATGTATTTCTTTCTTATCTCAATAAACATACTTGAACTTGAGTATAGGAAAGCCACATCAACTTCGTCAATGATTGCTCGCATAGGCTCGATAAAGTTATTATTTTTGTATTGTATTTATATACAAGAGTTCTTACATTCTTGTACAGTCACTAGCACGCATAGCGTAGTAGCCTACGTTCCCCGGAATACGACCCGCCAAATCGTTTAACACCCAGGTACCCATTTAACTGTTGGGTAAATAGAGGCTACAGTTAAGGATTGATGCTCAGTACATCCTCCCCGGCCAGGATACAAACCCAGGAAAAAGCGCTTGCGAAACGCCAGGCGTCTTAATTAATCACTACACCACGGGAACTGCTTTAAAGTTACAAATGGCTCTAGCAATATCTACCTAACAGTATAAGAATAAACTGCAGAAGGCTATTGACCCACGGATATTGACCCATACTAAACAGCCTCCATTTACATCCACCCAGATAGTGCTGAAGGAGGTCAGGCCGCGAATTAAGGGGATAACTAACCGACCTCTCGCAGCGTTCAAGAGAACTTAATAAATGCCTCTCAAGGATACCTTATCAACCAGGCAGTGGTTGATACGTCAGGCTACGAGCAGCTGTCCAACAGCCTGATTGACCAGACTACCAACCTTGGAGGCCTGATCAAAGACTGAGCCGCGATGGCTGCTCGGTTAAATTATGCTCTCTTCTTTATCATACATTGTTCATTGTTGTTATAGATTCAGCTTTTAGGAACAAGTTCCAAGTAGCACGAGCTATGGTGAGCCCGTAGTGGACTTACCTGGCACAGGAGCGGTGCTGTGTGATTGGCCCATTTGTTATAGATTGATTCAGCTACTCGTACACAGGTCTGTACTCTCCATTGGCTTTAGAGATAGGGATGATCGTCGAACATTGTTGTTGAATGTGATCTCTTGCCTAACATGTTTTCATAAGAGCTGTAACGTCAGAATGCATCTTCTGCACCCTGGGACTCCCATTGTTACCGTCTTGAGCAATTTTTCGCCGATATTGCAAATTCTGGTGTGCTATCAGGTCGAGATCAACGTTTGCAATTATTATGATCTTTGAAGCAGATTTGATACAATTCATGAACCTAGAAAGACCGCTTTTAGGGGGGTAGAAATAGCTTAAGCTACTCTATCCCTTTGAGATGTATTTCTTTCCTGTCTCATTAAACATACTTGAATTTGACCGTTTTCTTTCTACTAGCGCCTTGTTACCTTCTCCATATTAAAACAGTATATACACAATCACTAAACACAAATAATACATATGATACATGTATACCGTACTAAAAGCAACACAAGCGTGGGCTAAAAGATACCCAAAGTGTCCTATATGCCAGTGTTCGTAGAATTTAAGAGAGGATTTTCTTTCGGTTCGTTGCTTATCGTTTTGTGTGACATCATCCAGCATTGTGCAATGTGATAATCCCCCTCTCTGGTTACAGAATTATGTAATCCGGGAGTTAATGCAACATTGACTTCATATTTTTTTGTGCATTGAGCTGCAACCTCTATAATCCACCATCCGTGAGGGTTGCTGTTGCGTATTTCGTAGTAGTGCACGAGGCTTGGGGGTGATCCTCTTTTGGGAGCAGCATATCCATAGATAGAAGATAGGTTGTATGATTTATCCTTATCCTATGACTTTTGAGTCACAGAGGTCTTGTCTCCTCTGATTTGATTACATCATATGTTGGTTCTTGGATTAACATTATATGTGTATGGCGCAAGTGACCTTAGACCCGTAGACCTGACAAAAGTTTCAACTTCTACCATATTAACTTTACGGCAAATATAATTCTTGTGTTCTTTGATTTTAAATTATGAGAGCGAGGATATGCTAAGTTTCTTACTGTTATTTGTTACAATCAGGTGTATAGTAGTACACTGAGTGGCTGAACATATTGTGACATCACATCTCTGTGCTCGGGAACGCTGAAGAACTTCACAAACTTTGTGTATAAAACCAAGTAAAGGAAGCTTGAAGCTGTCTCCAGCGGTCACACCCCGGTCCAGTCACACACCCCGTGACCTGCCACGGTCCAGTCACACACCCCGTGACCTGCCACGGTCCAGTCACACACCCCGTGACTTCTACGGTCCGCTTACCCTGGAGACCCTGCCAAAGGATACCTCTATAGTCCTCCCAGGACATCAAGCAGGAGCAATGATCAGGACGTCGTCGTCGGTGACGTCGTTGGACGAGATCAGCGCTAGTTATGACGTAGAAGTTGTCGACCCTACCTTTGTGCCAAAGGTAAGTCCGTACCCATAGCTCGTAATGTCCCCTTAACCCTTAAACCGCTGAATTACATGTGTATTTATTATAACTACAAATAATCTGTTTTTGTTGGTTGTAGATAATTTATACGAACTAAATATTAATTATATTACCGCTAGGCTATTATACACCTTTTATATACGAGGTTAACATTATAAAGGCCACTGCCTACCATCCACTCACTACTTATAAGTATCATTAACAACCTTGGGGTTAAATATTTTAATTATCTGACAAATTATCTTGGCGCTCTCTCCTGTTAATTCCCTCCCTCCAAAACAACACACTTCGAATGT
The DNA here is from genome assembly GCF_040958095.1 of Procambarus clarkii. Lineage (NCBI taxonomy): Eukaryota > Metazoa > Arthropoda > Malacostraca > Decapoda > Cambaridae > Procambarus > Procambarus clarkii. The sequence goes on along the minus strand of NC_091194.1, from coordinate 9,863,838 downwards.
TTAATTCACAACACTTTACATAAGAAATTATAGTAACTGCTACTGTTTTGACACTATTAACACCAAAAGACTTTTTTCTTGTCTTTCTTGTATCACCAAAAGCCTTTTATATTGTTTACTGACTTGGTAGTATGGGTGTTATATTAGGCTAGGGAGATATTTTCATCAATACTAGAAGCTGAGTATTTGGCAACCATGCAAGTAGCTTACTACGCTAAGGCCGGCCACACACGTGCAGTTTTAACTGACAGTTATAACTGTTCAGTTAAAACTGTCAGTTAAAACTACACGTGTGTGGGTATCTCAGTTGCTCATTTCGTCAGTTCAACAGAACTGTACAGTTAAACTGCAACAAATGCAATGTTCCATATTTTTAACTGAAAGGAGTAACTGAACTGAGCGTGTGTGGGGATTCGTAACTGTACAGTTCTCAACTTCTCATTTCTACAGGTGGTAGCGGTGAGTGCAGTTTGAGATGGCACGTAAACAAAACCAAGTGATTGTTGAATTCATTGAACTCTATCGATCTCTGAACCTTGCCTGTGGCAATTTCAGTCATGCGCAAATAATTGAGAAAATCAATTGGTTCTTCACTTAATTCTTTTAACAATTTAATATCAGAACATTGATTTCGCCTTAGTAACCACTTTTTGCACCACTGCTTACGCTTCTTAGTTTTCTTTTTTCTATTTGCTTGTAGCATTACCAAGAATACACCAAGAGCGGCAAGATCGTACTCCTCGGAATCCATGGTAAAACTGAGGGATTGAACTGCGTGTGTGTGTGCATTTCATTTTTAACTGACGTCAGTTTGAACTGTGACAGTTATAACTGAACAGTCATAACTGTCAGTTAAAACCACGTGTGTGGCCGGCCTTATGCTTTACTAAATATACCATCACACGGTTTTCTGGCTACATCTGGTTATTTGTGTGATGTTACATAACCGAATGCACAAGTTACACTGTTAGTGCCCAATGGTGCAGGAGCCCATGCAGTGAACCGGTACCATACTAGTAGTGTATCATAACAATAGAGGATACCTTCACCGGCTGTTATTCTCACTAATAATAATTATTATTATTATTATTTAGGCAAAAGCATATACATAAAAATGCTTAGTGAATAGTGGAGGATTCACAAGTAACATGTATGCAGTGCCTACATTATAATACACACAGCGTCTCAAGTATAATATAAAAATTAAGAAAACAATTAATATATATATAAGCGTAATGGGGCGAGTCTTAAAACTCCATGAGACATTATAACATTTATAAGATAATAGAGTGGATTAGAATTAAAAAATGACTGACAATTATTGCATCGTATTTGAAAACTAAATATGCAACTACATAGTGGGTATTTTTAAATTAAGTAAACATGATATACAATTTTGCTGTATTAAATTTTGACGGCAGTTCGTAATAATAGTACAGGTTTAGTTATTAATGATGGCGTCAATCAACCCATCGATCAATCCTTATATACTTGTGTATTTTGGCAGATTCTGTATGGGCACAGGGCATCCATAGAGTCTGTGGTGGACACTGAGCTGGGTATAGAGTCCAGAGTACTCGTACTCTACACTGGTGGCACCATTGGCATGGTACGCAATGACAGGGGAAGTAAGTGTTTCTAAATCAGTAATTTCTTTTATATAGACGTTTAAGTTAAAAAATGTGTTAAAAAATGTGTTTAAGTTTAAAGTTTGGCCAGCATAGCAGTCTTGATGCTGGGCAGAGCTTCTGGTTATTGACGTAAATCTGTTTAAGACTCCCCAAGCAAATAATAATAATAATCATAAACATTTAGTAATTATCATTGTTGTAAACTGCATTGTTATTATCTTATTCTGATAAATACCTGGTATTGCAGAGCTGGCGCCCATACCCCAGGAGCTGGAGGCCAACATCCGCCGGTACCCACACATGCATGATGAGACCTATGCTGCCAAACGCTTCAATGGCCTCAACAACCCTCCTCTTGTTCTCCCGTGAGTCTCAGGACTACTACCTCGGCTTAGCCTAGACTCACGCTCGCTGCCTACTGTCACAGTCTTGCCTAGTGTCTTCACTTCTCTCTTGTTGCATCTTTTCTTCTGTGCGATACATGCAATGTCTCTTTAGGGTTCTCCTGACTTGCTGCGCCAGTTGTAGTATCATATGGCATCAAGAAGGTTTGGCTGTCGCCATATATTGAAGGGAAGGTCAGGCTGTGATGTCAGCCCTTGGTGAAGGATGCTATGATCAGCGAATATGTCTTTTTCAATATATATGAGTGTACTACTTTATATGATAGGGTTTCTCATGAATACTGGAAGATTAGCTTAAGAAGTATATTTGAAGTTGGTTCTGAGAGTTCTACTACCCAAACCTGACCTGGAGCCAAGTTTGATCTGTGATAACTTGTCAGGCTCTTGGAGTGGGCAACTGGTGTGTAATATACTTGAATTTACCTGAGGGGCCACTAACACACTAGCGGCCTCAATGAGGACAGAAAACTGGCATCATGTCTAATGTCTCTCGTTTGCCTTGTTGATTTTTTCACCTATACAGTATTTTAAAATTTAACAGCATTATGACATTTACGGCTACAGTGGGTAGGCAGTTCCATGGGTTCCACCCACAGGGGACAGACCCCTCCTGTGGGTGAAAAAGCATCCCCTGTGTTTTAGCTTGTTGAGCTTGAAACTGTTGCTCCTTGTTTGTGTTACATCTGACCTTTTGGAGAAATTGTCTGGATCAACATCCTCCAATTTTTTTTTTTTTTTTTTCGTTCTGAATACTGAAATCGTTCAGTACACACAGAAATCACACTAACGTGATGCATCAAATTAAGGCAGTGTCTGGGATGCTCCCGGACGCAGGTTCGAATCCTCGTCACAGCCCTTGTGGATTTGTTCGTTCAGTATTTTAAAAGTTTCAATGAGATCTGCCCTGTCATGCATGGTTTGAAGTGTTAGCCCTGTGGCCCTCAACTATTTCTGGTTTGAGAGTTGATTTAGTTCTAGAATGATTTTTGTAGCCCAGTGTTGTATTTTCTCCGAAACAGCTATGTCCTGAAGATGAGGTTTCCTTGCTTGGCTGCAATAATCCAAATGGAGGCGCACCAGAGATTTATATGATTGAATCACCACCTTTTTTTGTCCTTAAAGTCAAATGTACACTTGATTATTCCTAAGGTTTCATTAGTTTTTTTTTACTGCTGCTCTTCCCTCTTGTTCAACTTTCAGTGCATAGTGGATTTTGACTCCAAGGTCCTTTTGTTCATCAATTTGCTGCAATGTTATTCATTTGGTAGTTATGACATAAGTTTGTATGTTATAGCAAGTCTCTTTTTCTTTCTTTCTTTCACGAGAATTGCTTGTAGAATTTGCAATCCCCTACCATCAGTTGCATTCAAGTATCTCTTGTGTGTTAAGTATTTTTCCAGTGAGTACTCTATAATATAACTATCATTAGCTTCATTAAATTTAATCCAAATTGTTTCTCTGTGCCTGCTTTAATTCTCTGACACCATGTATGTATATATTTTACTTTTCTAACATATTGTTAATCCTCTAACGTCCTTCAAATTTGCCTATCAGTTTGAAAAAATAGCATCCGTGAGTTGGTATTTTACAAAGTTCCCTGTTTTCTACAATAATCCATGTTTCTGTGATTGCAATAGCATTGTTTTTGTGAACAAAAATGTACCTGTAATTCATTTTATTTATAATTTTACTGCTACGTGTGTGTGATATTCTCTTTGGGTTATGTTTGAGCATGTGTATATTTATACAGTATAATCTTGAGAATATTGTACTTCCTAATTCCCTGAAATTTCTTGTTTTTGATGCCAACAATTTTCTGCTACTTTTTCTGCCACCATGCACTCAGACCACTACAGTATCCTCAAGTAGTTTAAATTCTGACAAATGATCCTTCTACTACACTAAAAGTGAAACCCTGAACAGATGTACCCCATCCCTTGTATACATGTCACATTTGCCTAAGAATTCCTCTCAGCTGTTATTAAACAATACTGAGTTGGCCTTGCAATATTTATCCAGCCAGCAGTTGATAACCTGACAATTGCTCGGAGCATATTGTACTTTAATTGCCCAGTCCAGTCACATGCAGCATTCTGCCCATCTCTTACATGGTCCTAATTCTGTCTATTAGTACCTTGCAATAAGCAAGTAATGCTTCACTGCTACATTTTCCAACATCATTGCCTCGTGCATTAAGCCTAACAAAGATGGCACATTTTTATATCCAGATCTGTAGTGGGTTTGCATAAAATATTTTAGGACAATATTTCCCAAGTTCATGAATATCAGCAATTATCACAAAACAATTGAAGATGATGATGCTGTTATGGTCCTGCTTGATAAAACTATCCATATACAGGGACTGCAAGGAGAAGCGTCGAGTGGTGTATTGGGTTTATGAATATGATCCCCTCCTAGACTCCTCCAACATGACAATGGATGACTGGATCCGAGTTGCTAAGGATATTCGGGTAAATGACTTTTTGTTTTTTTTTGTTTTAGCTTTTGTATGTACAGTGGTTAGTGCATTTGGCTTGCAACTAAATGCCCTGGGTTCGATTCCCAGTCAGGCAAGATGTTTTGGAACATTTATTTTACATTGCATTAAATAGGTACAAATAAGTTGGGTATCTTTTTGTGGTTTGCATTCTTGGGTCGATCAGTTGTTGACCTGGGTGGACCTCGAAAACTACCTGTCCCTAACAATGGGAAACCAAATATATATGAAGTACAGGGCTGTATAGGTTATAGGATATGAAGTCTGCAGACTATGTGAGTATATTACTTTTTGCATTTTGGATTGCAAAAGTGATATGGTAAGATTAAGGAAAGTGTATTTAGGAGACTGGATTATACTGAACACTTGAACGACTGTGATAATGAATAATGTACATTCAAGTGAATTTGAGGGTCGGTAAAGGAGAGAAAGTCCAAGAATTAGATCAAGCGATGAAGGGTATGGTGAAAATGATATGGTATTTTTGTTTCTCATTGTTGAGGTCAGGAAGCCTATCAGGCCTGTCAAGGTTTGCCTAGACTTACCCCAGAATGCAACCCACAAAAGATAGCAAATTCTCAGGTATCTATTACTGATAGGTCAAAAAGAGGCAAAGTAAATGTCCAAACATTTTGCCTTGTCCAAGAAACAAACCCTGAGACCATTTGGTTGTGAACCAATTACACCAACCGGTGTGGACGAGAAGTAATGGGGTGCAATCACTTAAAGAGGGTGTGAATACTTGACATAAGCAATACTATACTTTAAATAATATAGGGAAAACACTTTATGCTGTATCATGTGAAGCTGTTGGGAATTGTTATGGGGGTTTGTTGGAGTAACAATGTTGAGGGTACAGTATGTGAAGCAATGCAGTATAGTGTGGATAAATGGGTGGGCCTCTTTTTGAGTACAGTACCTTTAATGTTTTTTGTACTATAGTGCTGTCTTATTCCATCCAGTCTGATATCTCTCTATCCTATAAGTGGGGAAATGGTAATGATGACCAACTTTTACAGTAAAGTCTTGTTCAGTAAATATTATATAATTAACATTAGGATTGTACTGCTGACTGGTTTCGTGCATGCTACCTCACCTCAAATCATATGCTTGCCTTTTCCAAACTTGACATCAATGAACTTTCACCAAAGTGTTTCCTTTTATGAGAATGTTAAGATTGCAATTTGTCCTCAGGGTGTGTACGAAATGTTTGACGGGTTTGTGGTGTTGCATGGAACGGACACTCTGGCCTATACTGCTTCAGCTCTTTCCTTCATGCTTGAGAACTTGGGCAAGCCTGTTGTCATAACTGGTTCCCAGGTAATGTATGTTTATAAGTTACCAGAGTTTCTCAAGTACAGACCTCTTAATTAAAGAAAATGTATTAATTGGATGTCTAAACATCTTACAATACTGTACAGTACTAGCATTTATATTTTCAATGCTTTATCACTATGTATGTGCACTTGATTTGTCTTGAAATATATGAATTAAAATTTATTAAATATACTGTATTTTGTTTATCTTGATGGGGTCCAGGACGGACCGAAACATTGTCACTATCATTTAATTTCGTATGTGTGGGTTGGGTTATTTGTTTCAACCATGTTATTGCGACTCGTTCTCTGTATACACTGTATCGTGTTTTGTGAGAAAATGATAAATTGCAATAATGTACTTTAAAAATCTGCTTGTATTGGTTATTATAGTCTTAGCAGTGGACTAATCCACTATTTAATTTTTTTTTTCACTAGTACATGTACTAATCTTATTTATATACTGTATAGTAGTACTGCACTTTTTTCTTTTTAACTAATATATATACAAAATTGTAAGTATACATGCAAATGTACAGTTTTAGATGCACAAATATTGCTCAAAATCCTGTGCATGACTACTGACTATAAATCAAATATATATACTTGAATTCTCTAGTGGTCATGATGGAGACAAGAATCTGGTGGTTGCCAAAGGTTCTCCCTCATTTTTCCTGAGGATTTGTTTCAACTGGATTTTGAAATGCAGCAATGTCTTGGCATTTATGGATTCAGTGTGTATGCAGTTCATGTTAAAAGGTCAACTCTATAGGTGAGGAAACTGTTGTTTTCTGTCCTATATTGTGGCTTGTTGAACTTGTTGTTGCTGCTGCTTAGTGTATATGTTACATTTGACCTTTTAAAGAAGTGGTCTGGATTAATATCTTTCAACTTGTTCGGCATTTTAAAAGTTTCAACGAGATCAATCCTGTCATGTCTAGTTTGTAGTGTTGTTAGTCCTGTGGCCCTCAACTGTTCCTGCTTGACAGTTGACTTAGTTCTGGGATGATTTTGTTGCTCTGTGTTGAACTTTCTCCAAAGCAAATAGATTCTTCTGAAGATGAGGTCTCCTTACTTGGATAGAGTAGTAGAGAGATTTGCACAATTGAATAACTACTTTATTTTCATTAAAGTCAAAGGATTGTTTGATTTATTTATTTATCACTAGCGTCTGCTTCATATTTAATCCACTATTTTACACTTAATATTTAATCTACTATCTCATGCTATTGATTTTCTCAGATCCCCATTTTTGAGACTCGAAGTGATGGAAGAGACAACTTCGTAGGGTCAGTGATAATGGCAGGGAGCTACACTATTCCTGAAGTGACGGTATTCTTCAACAACAAGCTGTACCGGGGAAACCGCACCGCTAAAGTATCTACAGGCAGGCTGCAAGCTTTTGATTCCCCAAATATGTCCCCGCTGGCTATTGCTGGCATCTCTATTCAAGGTGAGAGATAAAATTGTATATTTTGTTAAAGTGAAAGAGACTGAAAATCAGATTTAAAGGTTATTTTCATACTGAACTTTAAATTGGAAAACACCAAATACTTGTACACATCAATCTTACACACTCATCAGAGTCTCTTATTATAAGATGGTTAGCAAGGAGGGAGTGATATGGCTGACAGAATCCCAACCGGCCTGGGGAACAGGCCTGTGTAGACCTAGTGAGGCTCTTCTCTCCCTGTTTGTCTGTCTCTCTTTCTCTCTGTCTGTATCTATCCATCTGTGTATATATCAAATGTACAGTTCCATGGATATTTAAGGGGAAACTGGGAGCTAAACTCCACCTACCATGAGATAACCTTTGGTTATCTTTCTACCACACCTAGACAGCGGCTTGTTTGAAGGAAACAATACAGCCGCCCGTTTGCAATTATCAGCTTAGCAGAGAGCTAGGTCACCTGACTCGACCTGACCGCTACTCAACCTGTGAACAATTAACACTAGAAAGGTGTGACTTTGAAAATGCTCAGGGCCGACAGCCTGGCACTGCCAATATCCTATGTGACCGACACTCATTATATGTGAAATATTAAATACAATTATTTATGGTGTTACATTACAATGGTAGCAGTGGTGTTGAACAATGTTTAATTCAGATTGTGTTAATTAACATTGTTCAGTCCCAAATGTCCCTGCCACTCAGGTGCTCTCAGGGAGAATTTGCCAGGTGTTTAATATTCACAATTTAGCGAGTTTTAGGGTTTGAAGATAATGGTGTGATTACTTTGTGTATTGAAAGAGGAGCATGAGAGGTAGAACAGGCCTAAATGACAGAACCAGAGTGCATTGGGGAATTGTGTGAAAATCCTCTTCCGGGTTCAGTAGAAGCCTCGGGAAATCCTTGTGTGTCTGTGCAGTGGAATTCCAGGTTGCAATACTCATACGATGTCATGGTCTAGTTGCTAGCACATGTGCATGGAAACACCCACTGTTCGAACCCTCATCACGGCTCCTACGGATTTTCTTGGTAATACTAATAATGTTTTAGTTCTGTAAATGATATTTATCATATTTCCAGTGGCCTTTTCCGAAATGATTTAAAGTGAATGAGTCTGAGCATGTGTAAACTGGTAGGTTTTTGTAAAATGAAGATGGTTTTAATTTCAATCATGTTTTATTTTATTTGATACATGGTCAAGTGTAACTGAATGTTTATTTACAGTTGATTACCGCTCTGTGTTCCGTCCAACCTGCCTGGAGAAATTCACGGTGTTTGACAGTCTGAACCGCCATGTGGGTATTCTGCGGATATTTCCCTCCATTTCTGCTGATACGGTTCGTTCATTCCTGCAACCTCCCATGGCTGGAGCAGTGATTCAGACCTATGGTGCTGGCAACATGCCTTCTAACCGAACTGATATTATGGAAGTAAGTTCTTGATTGGTGCTCTAATATGTTCTGTGTACTTGATCGTCTGTTTTGACTCATCATTTGGAAGATCATCACAGTTGTTCAGTTATTTTATGGGTAATCTGAGTAATCGGTATCAAGTATTGACTGCCATAATTATTTAACTTTCTGGCTAATCTCATTAGGAGAGAATTTGTATAATTACAGGACATTATTTTGTTGTTCAGTTGTTTATCATTAGGAAAGTGGATTTAGGTAAGGCATGATGTCTAGCATTCCTTATCAAGATAATCGTCTATTAAGTAATTATCAAAGAAGGCACCAAGCCGGGAAGGCTATGTAGCACAATCTTCTATTAAGCTAGACAGCATTCCTCACCTTGATTTGTGTATAATAAGAATTCTACCAGCATTTTCAGTTTTGTTGACTTTCCGTGTCTTCTCTTGAATTCTGTAATATTGTTTTTTCCACCTTATTATTTTGCTTCTGTGTCTTTTCATTTAAATTACATTACTGTACAGTAATTGCTCTTATTAATGTTTATTATATTAAGATAAAATTTCATAATTCCATTACTGTACACTGTTTATATCCTTAGGTACTAAAAGAGGCAACTGAGCGAGGAGTTATCTTGGTCAACATTACGCAGTGTATGCACGGTTCTGTTGATACAGTGTATGAGACAGGAGAGGTATTTGTACCCTTTGTTAAAAATGTACACTAAGACAATTGCAAATGTAAATTTTAGCTGTACTGCATGTTCATTATATTTTTAAGTTTAAAATTGGCTTCAACTCCTTGCATGCAAATAAATGCTGTAAGATAATTTACAATAATCTTATCTAATATATCCATATCTAGGGATTATTGTTATCTTTTGTATTTTTGCTCTTTTGTCAGGGCTTAGTGGAGGCAGGGGTGATGGCCGGTCTTGACATGACCCCCGAGGCAGCCCTTACCAAACTCAGTTATGTCTTGGCCAAGAAGGAGTGGGACAACGAGACCAAGAAAGTGGTCAGTACAGTTTAGATATAGCATTAGATCATTTTGCCATTTTTTCATTAAGGTTTATTGTCAAGGCCATGGCAGCTATGACTGGAAATGTCATATTAATTTTAAGGATACATTTAGGAAAGTCCTGTAGTACGGCACAATGGTTTACATTCTAGGGACCAGATTCATGAAAGCACTTACGCAAGCACTTACGAACCTTATATCTTTTCTCAATCTTTGGCGGCTTTGTTTACAATTATTAAACAGTTAATGAGCTCCGAAGCACCAGGAGGCTGTTTATAACAATAACAACAGTTGATTGGGAAGTTTTCATGCTTGTAAACTGTTTAATAAATGTAACTAAAGCCATCAAAGATTGAGGAAAGATGTACACGTTCGTAAGTGCTTGTATAAGTGGTTTCGTGAATCTGACCCTAGGATCCCAGGTTCAGTTCCTGGGCAGAACAGAAATGGTTGGAGACATTTACTTTCACTTCCTACCTGTGTTCACCTAGCAGTAAATAGGTACCCCTCGAGATAGACAACTGTTGTGGGTTATATCCTGGGAAAGGTCAGTAGTTTGACCGTGGGAGTTAGTGGCCTTGGGAAGCCTCAGCACAAACTTCCTGTCCCAGATAAGGGAAATTAACTATCATTTCAGTGTTTGTTGAGATTAATTTGCTCACTGGGAGTTGGGTGATGCTGAGAAGTACAGAATGTTATTGCTGCCAATGCCCAGTGTGGGCATGCAGTTATTGCTGCCAATGCCCAGTGTGGGCATGCAGTTATTGCTGCCAGTGCCCAGTGTGGGCATGCAGTTATTGCTGCTAATGCCCAGTGTGGGCATTGGTAGCAATACAGTACATAATAGTTGACCATTAAATATAATGTTACTATTTACTGTATTTCAATGTTACTTACATTTTGCATTGTGTGTGTGTGTGTGTGTTTTTGTGAAAGCTCCTGTGTATAAAAACTATGAATGGGTAGCCATTATTCTGAAAACAGGTACTGTACCATACAGTATTTAAAAAATAATTTCATAATCAAAATTATGATTATGCTTTGTGCTCGCTGTATAAATTTGTAATATTTATTCATAATAATTCTTTATAATATTTCATATTGTTAAGTAATTCTGCAGTGGCTGTCATGGTGTTTGTAATAACAGATGATGACTACTAACCTACGAGGTGAAATGACCGCAGTCAGCCAGGAAGACGAGATGGAAACTAGGGAATTGGATGTCATAAGTTCCATTGCTCGTGTTCTCCAATTGTCCTCCAGTGATGACATTGAACATGTCAAGGAGCTTCTAATTCCTACGCTATTCTTTACTGCGATTGTAAATGCAGACATAGCACGCCTTGACGAAATTTACCATAACGTGAGTAATCTAGATTAATTCTACATTATGCTTACACTTGGGTAACATTGTTAATGATGGTTGTGCGCTCCTATCAAAAAGTGTGTGTGTTTAACAATAACATCTAGTATTGGAGTGATTCACTTTGGCATAGGTGCAGCTCTTGTTAAGTTTGAGAATAGCATCAGTAACTGCATCAGAAAGAGTTGTACTTTAATATGCCATGTTCGTATTTCCTGCTCCAGACGGCTATTTCGGTAAGCCCATTTATTTTAATTATGCAGTTCTTTCTATTGTTACATTTTTGTCTTGCATGGATCTTCTGGCTGGACACGAAGTGGCTTTCTAGCACAAAAGTCGTGTATTTTTTTTAATGCAAACCCAAGATATATTTCAAACTATTTTGGGTTCTCGCAACATTAAGAAACTGTACATCGAATGTAAGATTTTCCAAGCCTTTCCTTGCTTTGTGTATACACAGGCTTGCTTTGAATATATAATGCAAATGTTTTCTTCTAACCATTTACTATGGCTACAAAATTAATTTGCCTTTGTAAAATTACATTACATTACCTGGACCAATGATAAAGAAAGTAACAAACCAATTTGAATATATATAACAGAGGATTTTACCTCTGAAATACAGTAACAAGAGAAGAAATGCATTAGGCTATAGTACCACGTAGACACCTTGGATACAAGATGCTGTATAAGTTGTTAGTCTTTCACAGTACACAGTATTTGGCTATTGACCATTATATGTTTAGCTAGAGTAAAGAGTTCAGATGCAGCAGCTCAGTGATGTAGTCAGTTTTGGGAGACAGCTATGTGGGTACAAAATTTAATGGGGAAGACACGAGTTACAAACTTTTCTCATGTCTTTGTGGTGTACTGCACCCGATCTGGTTTTGGTATCTTTCTGGCAACCATATTTATTTTTGGGCTACAGCTAGTTTAGAGAACTATGACTGAGCTTTGCAACTTGTTACTTTTAGGTCAATAGGTAAAAAAAGTATGAAATAATGCAACAGTTGATGCACGGGCATGAAGATTGCTTAAAAAGACCTTCTAATATCTGATGGTTCAGTTTACATCATAACATAACTGGTCTGCTCCTGAACTATACATAGACAATGACAAATGATGATGATGTAAGTTACCTCAAACTAAGGAAAATGGATTTCTAAGGAAATAAGGCAATTTTATTTTAATAATGATATCTCGATGCTCAAAGATATTGTCTGAACACTTTTTACATTGTGTTTGTTACATGTTACAGGGCATAGAGATAAATCTGCAGGATGCGTCTGGCTGGACAGCTCTACACATGGCATGTAATGAAGGCCTGAGTGAGGTTGTGACCTGGTTGCTTCAACACGGTTCTTCAGTTCACGTCCGAGACAAGTTAGGACGTACACCCCTCAGTGTGGCAATTGAGAATGACTACCACAAGGTATAAAGCAGATATTTAATAAATACATACACATTCAAGCACACACATGTATGTACTGTATGTACATAAATTACAAAGTAATTAATAAGTGGTGGATAATGTGAAAAGGTATGACCATGAAGGATAATTAAACGAGAAATTACTTAAGTATTTGTACATGTTCAGAAGACAAGTTGAAATACACACATGAAAGCACTAGAGTAATTTATCATTTCATTTCCTTCATGGGTAAATGTTTATTTATACTGTACTGTGTTTACATGTGTGTATAACCTGAGGTATATAATACAGTACAGAATAATCAGTACATACATACCAGGGATGTACAGTATATTGTATACAGTATGTATGCATGCATATTATCCATTAATGGTGATTAAGATCTCTGGTAACTTGACTGTCAAGATATGAAGGTAAAGTATGACTTGACCAGAGGAAGTTTCAAGAATATGTGGGGATTATGAATATTGTATTGTGGCATGCTTTTTTAATAAAATTGCTGTAAATTCTGTTATGTCGTAACTTGATACAAAAAAATATACTGTAATGGAAATACTGTCAGTTTTATTGTACTAAAACTATGTTAACTGTGGTTCATCTTTTAAGATAATAGCAAAAGGGATAAGAGAGAAAAAACCTTCAGATATACTGATTGTGTGATAACATTGACCTTATATGCCTCTAATAACCACCTGTAATCACCACCTGTAATTGTGCTTTTGAGACTTGTGACGTTGTCTGCATGTAAGCTGACTCTACGGATTCCTCTCCTTATAGATAATTGGCCTGCTAATCAGGACAGGAGCACATTTGACCGATTCTCCAACAAGACTTGGAGAGGCTGTTGTGACTGCAGCGGCAGCTGGCCATGCACAGAGACTCTTGTCCTATCGACTGGCTGAAGCAGACCTCTCGTGTACTGATCCCTGTGGCCGCACCGCCCTACATGCTGTGAGTACATACTGTCAAGATTACTAATTTAGTTGTTCTGCATTCTATATTGTTATATACAGTATTTGACTTTTTGGCTGTCAAAATTTATCCACAAGTCATACTTATGAATGCTTCTCTTTATCATGTTTCAGATGTTTTTTTATATAAATAAAAACAATTTTATTTAAATGTTATTGTACATGTAAATTTTAAATATTACCCCAGAAATGTAAAACTCGATGTGGCGCTGCCCAATAAACTCGCCTCCCTTGGGCAAAATAAAAAAAAATAATTAAAAAATCGATACTACTCATTATTTTAAGTTATGCCCGAAACGTTTTGTGTAATTAGTGGCTTTATAAAACATACAATCTATAATGTTTATTTACTTGATACATTGGATTTTGTAATAATTTTAATACGTAAATTTAATATTCTTATTACAGTAGTATGGTGGAGAACAACAATTGAATTACTGTAATGTGAACAATGTGACATGGCAGGTGCATGTACAGTACTGTATATTATTCTAAAGCCACCAACATGCATAGGTTTTTGGGCAAGTCTCTAAGCTAATATAAGGATAGAGGCATAGTTAGTTTAGTTTAGTTCATTTATTATGCACCCCATTCCCATCTTGTGGGCGGTAGTGGAAAGGGTTACGGAGGCACATAATGGGCTCGGGGACTGAACCCCACAATTCATTTAGCTAAGAAAGTTCATTGACAATCTGCTATGATTTTGAAGTCAAGAAGAGTACAGTTGTTCATTTTTGATTCCAGGTTTTGCTACTTTCTTGTTCTAAGAGACGGACTACAAATTTTTCATACCATGGGGTTACCTTGAGGTGCTTCCGGGGCTTAGCGTCCCCGCGGCCCGGTCGTCAACCAGGCCTTGGGAAGCGAAATATATTGGGGTGGGGGAAATATTCAACACAAATAGTAATAAATTATAGTACAGTATTACTTTTACAGTTTGTGGGGTGCACATTTTGAAGAAGTGATAAAAGCAACCTTACTTTGAATAATGTATTTTATGATGCTCTTGCTTAAACTTTGTTTCAGGCTTGCACTGTGGGATCGGAAGAATGTATTCGTGTACTGCTAGATGCTAACGTCCCTACTGATGTGCGTGACCGCACCGACCTCACACCAGTCATGTGTGCCGAGATTAACAATAACCACCACTTGGTAGAACTAATAGCTGCTCATGAGGCAAGAAATGGTGAGAGTCATTGATATTTTTTGAGTTGTGTAAATATTGGAAATATCAAGGTAAAAGATTATAATATTAGTGATGCACAATCAAAGTATTGTAAAGATCAATGCACACCAACACAAGTTGTTTTAAGTGTTGGTTTGGCTTCATGTTTCTAGGTTTAACTTGAACTTTCGGCTCTTGCTGCTTGAATTCAACGTTGTATAAACACTTCTGGGTTCACCAGGAGGTGTAATGAGCATAATTTGTTCTCATGAGTAATTATGTCTGCATAAGAAATCATTTATTTAGAAAAAGGGCATCATTTTGACATGTTTCCTTATAGTTTAAAGACTTTTATTGTGTTTTAAATTTGAGCATTGCTCGTGCATCAGTAACTTCAATGACCAGTATACTGTATAATCATTTTATGTAGCATTTTGTGTAAAAAAAAAAAAAAAAAAAAAAAAAAAAAAAAAGGGGGGGGGGGACTAAAAAAAATATCAAGCCAAGTAGAGATAAATCTTCAGACTCTGTTTGCATTAGGGATTCCAAGCTCATTTATGGATTGACTGGGAATTCTGTTCCAGTAAGTGTGCTATGGTTTGGACTAGGACCCGGCCCTGTCTGGGGTTGTCTAAAAAGCAATTATATATACTTGAATTTACTTTAGAGCCACACTCTCTAATGGGCTTGATGAGGACAGGAAGGCAGAGGCTTGTCAGAGGCCTCCTGCTTTATTCTTAAGGATTTTTTCCCAGCTGGATTTTGAACTGAAGTCCATACTGTAATGTCTTGGTGTTTATGGCTTCGGTAGGTGGTTCCATGGGTTCATAAATGTTTGTGTGGAAAAATTTCTCCTGGTTTCTGTCCTATGTCCAGTGTGGTTATACTTGGTGTTACATTGTTGGGATTACCAGCTGTCTCCTGTACTCTGACCGTGGCGTTTCTCTAAACTGTCTCACTTTGTGCTCGCTTGAACCAGACGTCTTGTCCTCAACAATTTCTGAAATGCTTTGCCCATTAGTGGCTTTATATGATAAATAATTTCTGTACCTACTAATTAACCACTGTAATTGTTTTTTTTATTTTAGAAATTAAATTATTATACTGTAATTTATTATTATTAATAGTTTGCTATTATAAGTACAGTATTCTAATATTAGTCAAACTTATATCACTCTAATATAATACATATAATGGTGTTCTTAAAATGACTATTAGCACAGTCAGCTTACAAATGATTGGACCAGAGTTTGATTCTTAGGCAGGGTGAGATATTGTGGATAGTTCCCTTTCCACCTGATTGTCTCTGTTCACCTAGCAATAAAAAAATACCCCACCAGGAGTTAGTCAATTGTTGTGGGTTGCACTTAATGGCAGACTAGTTGTTGGCTTATAAACTGCATAAGCTTCCCATACCTGATTGACTTTGTTCATTTATTATGCATCCCATACTCATTGTGTGGGCAGTAGAACGTGTCCCTGACAATGGGGAACCATGTGCTTGTGGGTATCTGGTGGAACACTGCTGTCTCTAGTTATTACTCGGCCATATCTTCTTCGGAAGTTGTAGAGTGGCATGACCTCAATATCCATCTTTTCCTTCACTTTATTCCTCAATTTTAATACTGTACTTATTCTCTGTAAGAACACTTCCTTACATTCCTGTGGCTCGTTGGTGTTTCCAGCTTCCACCCAAGTCCTCTAGTCTTCATGTATGAAACACTTCTTGGCTACTTTCTCAGTATCTTGTATGTCATGACCATGTGTCCTTGGGATCATTATACGAGTCCTTATGTGCAAAGGAAATACCTTTTCTTGAAAATTTTGTGGTTATAATGAAATGTAAGAAGGAAATATTATAATGTAGATGTGCCATCAATGATACTCGTTCTATGATTTGAAGACCATAATGATTTGTAAAGTTTATGGTACAAATGGTGTAATATAAGGATTGAACCATTACTTTTCACCCCCCCCTTCCACTTTCAGTTGGCCTAATTTTATTCCTCCCTTTATGAACAATTGATATTCGTGTCGGATCATAATATAAGTTTCTTTTTGCTTCCCAACTCCAGGATAAAGAGGGTAATTCTGGGCAGTCTACTTCATTTCATGATATTGTGCACCGTTTTTTTTTTTATTCTATCAGACCCTTAATTGTGACCCTAATTATTGACTTTCAATACTCGTTTAATATTTTCAACTGTGTTTATACTAAGTTACTGCCAAAAGTGCTCACTTACTACTTTGAGTAACATGTACTGTTTAGCATTAAACTTTTATTTGCTCTGTTATTGAAAGATGCAGTTGAGCCAACATCACCAGTTGCTTTTGCTGTATTATATATTTATAATTCTATGCTGACGTAAAGCTTTCTGGGCTATCACTCTTGGATGCACCTTTGATCGTGGCAAAGTCTTTTAGCAATTCCTCATAATTGGTAACAGACAGGCAAGGCAACTTTCTGATACCAGCCTAGTGGAATATTTCTGGAGGTCCCTGGAGAGTCATACTGGTGTTAGAGAGCACTGGAGAATATTTAGTTCGGCTTAAAATTAAAAATTACCCCCAGCCAAGAGAAAATGTAAACGTCAAGTCTTACTAAGTTCCCTCAGGCATCATCATCACAGTAACAACCCCCCTTAGGATGCTTGGCCATCTTCCCCAGCTACCACAGGATTTTCTCCACCTGAACAGAACAGGCTGGGTACTGGAATCGAGTCAAAAGTGACTTGACAAAGTCGAAAGTCAATTGACTTTTTCCACTCTTTGAAACCCACATGGTGGGCTTCTACTATATTTATATAATTCATGTGTGTGTGTGTGCCTTGATTTTCTCATCTTTGATTTTTCTTCAGGGTTAGGTGTGTGCATAATAATGACTTATTATTTTAAGTTTATATCACTTTGAGACTTAGCCTGTGATTGTAGGTGCTTACAGCTGTGTATTTGTGTATGTTCATCTGCTTCCGCCCCCTTGCATTAAGGTGCGGTTTGTTACCGATTTATACAAGATTCACCTAGGTTTTATCGGAGACACTTCCTACCATGACTTGGAACTACCAACTTGGCTCTTGGTATGTTTAAAAGGGTTGTTCTTCATGAGGGATACTGGTTCTGGTTTACTTCCACACCTGGCACATCTGGCTCCCAGTTTGCAGCAGCAGTCTGCTAGCCAGGGATCATGGCTTGACAGTGCTGTGAATGGGCTGCTTTGTAATGAAGAAATCCAAATCCTAGCTCCTTCCTAGGCAAAACCTTCCCTGGTTGGATCTTGGGTGGAATTATCGAGTCATTGCCATCTCCTTGTTGGATGCTTCATTAGCTTTTCTTGTCTTGCCTGTGCAGTACTTCAGAAATTAAATGTAAAAAAAACTCCCATTGTTGAATAGAGTGCAGGAAGTATTCACAGATAGTGATAGGAACTGTATAGAGGTTGACATAATGGGTATTCTCCAGTGCTCTGAACACAAGTATTACAGTGAAGAATCCATTTGGAATGCTCTATGTAGTGCTGATGTGAGAACGTGTTCCTGCCTGATAACTCCCCTGCCTGTGCTTAGTGCATATTTCTACTGGTCATGACACTGGGATCCACCACATTGCCTGTGTTGAGTGCATGTATTGTGGGGTCAAGATATTTCACTGCCTTGAGGTTTCACTGCCATATGTTTAGTGTAAGTGTTGTGTGTGTACTATCTGTTGTCACATCGCTTGTTTTCTTAATTAATGCATGTTTTTAATTAACATATTTGTATTCTGTTGATGTAAACAGTTTTTCATCTTGTAAATATTATAACACTGATTCATCTGTACTCTAGTTTCAAGTTTTTTCTGTTTGGCTTATCCTTGAATAGTTATCATATGCACTTCAAACACATATATCCTTCTTAATTGTTCCTTTGAATGCAGTAGTGGTTAGTAGTATTGTTTAGGTCATTATATTGCCTCCTGTATAATGTTTGCTTTCAGTATGATCTGAAGTCTGTCCTTTACCATCTGAACACTAGGGTAACAATGTATTTCCCTCGACCATACTTAACCTTCGTCATCCCAAACATATGAATACCTGAAGGAGCAGTTCATGTGATGTTTTGTAAATTTTCCTCTTAAATATGAAGTTGTGTATGTACATGAAAAATAGTAAGAATTTAATAGATAATTATTATTATTATTATTATTATTATTATTATTATTATTATTATTATTATTACCATATTATGATTACTGTATTATTATGATTACTTTCACACTAGAGTTGGTTTTATTCATAACATGACTTTGTTTTGAGTCATCCTTCAGACATTGAAGAAACGTGTAAGGTATAGAGTACTGTGTAGTGTTTATATCTCTGGTGGTGGTGATCTTCTCTTCTCCAACATAGCATTCACTGTATTCCTGGTCAAGGAAAATTAGTCCAGTGCAGTGCTTCTGCTGGCCAGATACTATGACTTGAAGTGTCTCACTAGTGTTCAGGTCTAATAGACACACTGAGGAATCCTAAATAGGAATTGCAAATAGAATCCCAAATAGGAAGTTCTACATATTTACTTGTAAGAAAATCCTTACATTCTGTATAGTTTTCAGCTTGGCTAGAAACCACAGGGTTTCACTCTCAACTCGGTCTCGTTAGATACCATGTATCATTGCCCATATCTGATGTGTTGTGTATTACAGAGGAGATGCGTCACAGCATGAGGTCCTGAAGACCATCACTAAGGGGTAAAGACTTTCTGGCTTCCATCTGTGGCAATGCATCTTAATGTGTAGATCTACATATCCACATGTGCTCCACCACTCCAATTATCATGTGGTCGACTTCCATCATGCCTGCAGATGTCATCAAGCTACCCCACACCAGAAGTCGGTATTATGAAGTCTACAGTTGTTCTCATGCAAACCTCAATAAGTAATGTTATCCAGTGCGTCAGTCTACAGCCAACAGCTTATCAATGATATTTTCTGCGAAGGATGCCTCTTTGTGATGGACCCCTCGGGGGCTCCCTGGAAACAGAGAGCCCCCAGAGGGGTCCACTATAAAGAGGCGTGTCATTACATTCAATGCTGGATTTATTGCCAATGTTTGACAGCCTTATATATAATATTCAATACTAGCTTTCCCTCTGGTTTTGTAGTTGATACCAGTACAGTATTGTTGTTTTTATCTCGGCTTATGGAAAACTGCTATATTAACATGTAGAAAAAAATTCCAATCAAATATAAAACTTGTTTCAGACAAGTGATAATTGTATATACTGTAATGAAGTGGTGTTGGCTAAACTTTAATATTTTGTTGAAAATGGCACCAATTTCACAAAGTGAATCCTATGCAAAAGTCTTGCTTCCAATTCACACCATTTTGTAAATATTGTATTATGTACAGTTTTACTGATAGGTTTGCTTCAACTAAATGATAACATGTATATGATGGAGCAAAGTTGGCAGCAAACCAGATGGTAATGATATTCATTCATTTCTTATTGTACTGACAGATGACATGGTCATAGAACTATTTTATATACACTCTTAAATTTGACAAAACAGAAAATCAAATGTGAAGATTGTGACTAGGCACGACATTCCAGGAACAACAGCGGTGAAATCTATGCATTTCTTTGCCAGATAACAGCACATTACTGAACCTGAAGGCACTGTTAACTCTCTCTCTCTTTTTTTTTTTTTTTTTTTTTTTTTTTTTTTTACTGAGCTCATTTTGTGTAGCTTATACTTTTAGCAGTTACTGTAGTTCTCATAGATCAAATACAATTTTTTTATTGCTAACTATTTTGTATGCTGTGATGACAAGGGAGTTATTTTCAGTATGAAAAGTGGCACTGATAAAACCGTTGCATTACACACGGAACTGTCCAGGTGTAATGAATTATGCACAAACATGAATTGTAAAGTGTTCATCTATGAATTCATCAAGATCAGTAATTTTTCTTCTTGGGGACATTATTTATCCAGTGCTGAATGTCCTGGCAATCTTGCCTTAGGGTCTAAAAATTACTAATGAACCATTGGTCACCCAAGAGCATGTAGTGTAAATATCAGTGCTAGCAGGATTAAAGAAATTCTGATATTGTATGTTATTTGCTATGAGTCAAGATGGATGAACTGTTTATTTTCTGAAAAAATAGGAAATGTTAGGTATTTTAACTTGTATTATTTGAGAATACGAAGACAGCCCTCGGGGATGTATAATTTAAAGTTGCTCTTTCATTATTTCTAATATATTTTTAATACAAGCTTAGCTTGTTATGCTGGCACATAGCTGCTAAGTTTCTTAAAGAATCTCTTTTGAACAATATATAATGAGAGATTATATATACTGTATATATATATACTTGTTTATATACTTGGGCAGGTTCCTGTAAACACATTTGGTTAAATATGACTACATTTCTGGTATTGTTGTTCTGATAGTGTAAGCTTTCTATGCTTCTATTTTTTTTAGTATCAATATTAAGAGCAATCAAGATAACAAAATTCATGGTAAAGAAACTCTTAGTAATTATTGAAAGATTTATTTTCTACAATGTTTCATTCCTCTGGAACATTTTCGGGATTTATAACCATATGGGTGAAAAAAACATCTACACTATTGCCACTTGATGGCCTACTATATTTTATCCACCCTTATATTGCCCATTCTTTTTTGTTCCTCAATTTTTATCTTAACTTATTTCTGTACTGTAATTTAATCTCATACCAGTCTTCTTCCATGGTATGAGCTAGTGGCAGCTGCATCATTCACTTGCCTTAAATATAGTACAGTACTGTACTATCTTCACAAGCATTTCAGGCACTCTTGGAAGAGTGAATCAACACTCGATGGTACTGTAATTTAAATATCCAAAGTTTTGCATGTGGCCATGCCCTCAAGGATGGGGAATTTTCATAGGGGCCAAGGCATCAAAGCTATAAATATAGAATAAACATATATAGTACTAATTCGGGGCAAGTTATCCTGACTTGTTATCTGACTAGTTTAATCATCGATTCATATGTACAGTATTGATTTTCATGGTTCTTTTAATGTTTTATATTATCCCTAAGCTTAGTATGTACGAAATAGATTTATTTAATGATCTGGCCATTGTGATAAATTATTTTTTTGTAATTGTTCGTTTCATTGAGTCCTTTTAGATGTGCTGGATGTGTTAAGGTACCATTATTCAAATATTAAAAAAAAATGCCAAGCCCTGGAGGTAAAAATCTATTTTGTCTTGCTGATTTAAATGCCTTTAATCCCATAGAAATTTATAGTCTCATAAATAAAAATTTATTTTCAACACAAAGAACATGCACAGAATTTATATACAGCAAGGTACAGTGGGTTTTGATAGTATAGATTTTGGTGATTGGTACATTCCTGCAAAGTCATTAACACACATTAGTAATAGGGTAACGGGTATTAATTTTGAGTAATATTTCTAGATAATAAAGCACTAGGTGTCTGCATTATGTCAGGAAGCAGACAAGCCTTCAGTACACTTTGGGTATGGTTGAACCTATGAAACATCTTGGTAGGGGAAGATGTATACCTCAAATTAAGAGTAGTTTGTACACCTGAAAGTAAAGTAATTATGAAGAGAAAGGACTAAATCCGCATGATTATGGCACTTGGAAGGTATATCAGGACAAGAAGCTGGGAAATTAGAGGGAAGGAATGGTACCCAACCACATGTACCATCAGGGATTGAACACCTGCCTGCAAGAATTTATCTGAGGACCATTCTCTCTCTCTAGTGCCCCCTCAGTGGTCAGTCTTGATGTAGTAAGGGGTGTTCTTGTGCACTGTCCACAGGTAGAAGTGGATAGTTCCCGCTTTTCTCTTCTGCTGTCGGTGCACAAGCAAGATCTGTTCCCATATGTTGGCTGTGTATGGAGACCTGCACGCCCTTTTTCCCCATCTGGAAGTTGAGCCTGCCCACTGGTTGCAACCCCTGTGGGGTTGGGAACATGTTTTTTTGGTGAGGGGACGGGGGATAAAACGGGAGGTTCAGTGCGGTCCACCTGAACCAATTGGCTCATCTGGCTATTCCTGCTTAGAAACACTACCACTAGAAACACTAGACATTTGGATCAAGTGGGCAGGGCATTGTAGGGTTGGTACCCATTATTGGTTCCTGGGATACCTTTCAGTCCTGCAATAGTGACTTGCATATATACAGTAGTACTGTTTTGGTTAACTCTGAGGTTGCTTTCCCTTGTGCTTACCTTCCATGTTTGCTCCCTGGTGGGTGGGGGAACTGGACAGTAAAGTTTTTATCCGATACTTTTTTTGTTAACTTGAGCTTATTTCTTCTCTGACTTGTGGGGTGGGTGACCAGGCCCTCCAAGTCAGCCTACGATGGAAGGATGGTCTCCATAGCCCTGGCTACATTGAGCTCAGACCAGACTTCATCTCTGACTACCCCTATTGACTTTCTCCATTCCTCCTGACCACTTCCATTGCTGGGTTGAGCCCCAAGCCCACAGTAGTGACTACCTCGTCCCTGGCTTCATCTTGCATCATGACAACTGTGGTGTTTGTCCAACCTGTCCTCCTACAAAGAATGTCGCTTTTCTCTTGTATGGTTATTTATTTATTTATTTATGCATATACAAGAATGTACATAAGGAATGTGAGGATACAAATATGGTAATTACAGTCTTGTAAAGCCACTAGTGACATGTGTTACATAAGGCCAAAAATTATCGTACTAGAAAATGGAAGTGCCTTGTGAAAGTGACCCATTGTCCCATTTTCTGTTTTGGGCCCTTCTGGTAGGTTAGGAGAGGGCACATTAAATTTACCGTTTTCTTGAGTTAGGAAACCTTAGGAGGACATGCTGGTTTATCCACTTCCTTCATTGAGGTTCCCGGCGCCATTACTGCGCTAGAACGAATTCCTTCCTGCTACCACTGTGACATTCCAGGATTTGTTTGGCCCCACTACATGGCCTAAATATTTTGATTTTTGTCACAATGAACATACCCGCCCTGATGATGTGCATATCCACAAGCACGTACAGTTAACTCGTGGATTTCCTGGTTACGTTGAGGGACAAAGGGACTTGTATCCTCACATTCCTTATGTACATTCTTGTATATGCATAAATAAAAATAAAATAAAAATAAAATTGTTACACAGTTTACTACATTCTTGAATTGCAGTCGGGAACTCCAGGTTCGGTTCCCAGGGGGAAGAAATAGTTGGGCAAGTTTCCTTTCACCTGATGCCTCTTATACTAGCAGTACGGGCCAGATTCACGAAAGCACTTAAGCAAGCACTTACGAACCTGCACATCTTTTCTCAATCTTTGACGGCTTTGTTTCCAATTATTAAACAGTTAATGAGCTCCGAAGCACTAGGAGGATGTTTATAACAATAACAATAGTTCAATGGGAAGTTTTCATGCTTGTAAACTGTTTAATAAATGTAACCAAAGCCGTCAAAGATTGAGGAATGATGTACACGTTCGTAAGTGCTTTCGTGAATCTAGCTGGGAATTAGGCTATGGTTGTGGCATTTCATCCTTTGGAGGGGGGTCAATAATTTGACCGGGGGGGGGGGATCTCGATATGAGCCTAACGTGCATAAAATAAACTTCCTGTCTCCTAGAAATAAAATTATGTGCACCATGGAGGACCCAATAAATTTATTTTCCAACCATTCCACCTCGAAGCACAAAACAGATTGTTGCCAATGTTAAAATGTCAGTTATTTATTTACCTGAATTTACCTGAGGGGTTCACAATATCTTTAGTGGCCTTGCTGAGGACAGGAAGCCAGTGGCTTGTCAAAGGTCCCTCCCCATTTCTCCTGATGATTTTATCGAGCTAAATTTAAATATTCCGCAATGTTTTGGCATTTATAGCTTCGGGTAGGCAGTTCCCAGGAATTATAACCCAAAAGCATCTCTTGTTTTCTGTCCTACACTGTAGCGTATTGAGTTTGAATATATTGCTACTTGTTCGTGTTATATCTGACCTTTTGAAGAAGTGGTCTGGATCAATATCCTCCAAGTTGTTTAATATGTTTAAAGTTTCAATGTGATCACCCCTGTCCTGCCCAGTTTGCAGTGTTGTCAGCCCAGAGGCCCTCGATCGACCGTTCCTGGTACAAGAGTTGACAGCTTTGGAAGGAATTTTGTTGCCCGGTGTTATTTTACCGCATTTGATTAATTGTAGCCCATAATACTGAATAATAGTAAGAATAATGGTAGTTAAAAGCGCTTGGGATGGCGGCATCTGGCACGCGCTGCAACTGAGGGGTCAAGAGCTGGCTGTGTCAGTGTACCAGCAACCTTCAAGGGAGGAGGGTTGCGCTCGTGCTGCTCTGTGGTTTTCAATGACTGCTAACAGCTATTTTCACTCTTCTAGTCCAGTTTAAAACGCTTCTATTATTAATATTGTGATTTCCAGCGCTGCCAGTATTGTATTCCACGCCGTTACTTCATATTTTAACGGTAAGTATTTCCTGGCGAATATACCTTTTGAATTATGTAATTGAAGTGAATTATATAAATTTAATTAGGGAATATATAAATTATACATTGTCATTGTTATTCATTGTAATTATTGATAATGCAGGGTATGACCCTTATGAGCTGGGAGTGCCTCAGGGTAGTGTGGCTCTGTACCTGGGAGTGCCTCAGGGTAGTGTGGCCCTGTAGCTGGGAGTGCCTCTGGGTAGTGTGGCCCTGTAGCTGGGAGTGCCTCAGGGGTAGTGTGGCCCTGTAGCTGGGAGTGCCTCTGGGTAGTGTGGCCCTGTAGCTGGGAGTGCCTCAGGGTAGTGTGGCCCTGTAGCTGGGAGTGCCTCTGGGTAGTGTGGCCCTGTAGCTGGGAGTGCCTCAGGGGTAGTGTGGCCCTGTAGCTGGGAGTGCCTCAGGGGTAGTGTGGCCCTGTAGCTGGGAGTGCCTCTGGGTAGTGTGGCCCTGTAGCTGGGAGTGCCTCAGGGTAGTGTGGCCCTGTAGCTGGGAGTGCCTCAGGGTAGTGTGGCCCTGTAGCTGGGAGTGCCTCGGGGTAGTGTGGCCCTGTAGCGGGGAGTGCCTCGGGGTAGTGTGGCCCTGTAGCGGGGAGTGCCTCGGGGTAGTGTGGCCCTGTAGCGGGGAGTGCCTCAGGGTAGTGTGGCCCTGTAGCTGGGAGTGCCTCGGGGTAGTGTGGCCCTGTAAGATTGGCAGGGGTGAGAGAAGAATCTGGGAGTATATTAACACCAAAACTGTCGCCTGAGGAACACATTGACACAATAACGCCTGCAGACTGGCAGAGATCTGCAGCCTCACGGAGTCTTGATAGAGATCATCTGAATGCTATGTACATCCAACACAAGACCAACACTTGAGCTTGTATATAAACATATAATAAACAAAGTACAGAGATGAGCGCGACTCCATTAGGCTCTGCACCGAAAGAAAATAAAGTCTGTCTATAAAATAAGATGTCGACAAAATAGGATTGTCGAAGGTTGGAGGACCTCAATTAAAAATAGCGTCAACCGAGATGAAACAGCGCTAATGTTAAACACATTGGCCATAATATTACTGAAGCCAACACAAGTCATAAATACTCCTCCACCGCCTAAGCAAGACAGAAATGAGAAACAAGTAACAAAAAGCCACCCAGAAGATTAGCGCCCGCGCAGGAGAATACCTGCAAAAAACAGAGCTCGTTGAGGTTGGCAACATTGCCCCTTTAAAAAAATAGGCTTGTACATGCTGCTATGGCGGTATGTCCACTCACAGGATGAGTGGCGCTGCCCAATAAACTCGCCCCTCGGGGCAAAATAGAAAAAAAAAATTAATCTACCCCCTGCAATTTCGATGAAGTCTGAAATTTGGAATTTGTTTTCCATAGAGTTGTTTATATGTGTGTATATATATATATGTCGTACCTAGTAGCCAGAACGCACTTCTCTGCCTACTATGCAAGGCCCGATTTGCCTAATAAGCCAAGTTTTCATGAATTAATTGTTTTTCGACTACCTAACCTAACTTTTTCGGCAACCTAACCTAACCTATAAAGATAGGTTAGGTTAGGTTAGGTAGGGTTGGTTAGGTTCGGTCATATATCTACGTTAATTTTAACTCCAATAAAAAAAATTGACCTCATACGTAACGAAATGGGTAGCTTTATCATTTCATAAGAAAAACATTAGAGAAAATAGATTAATTCAGGAAAACTTGGCTTATTAGGCAAATCGGGCCTTCCATAGTAGGCTGAGAAGTGCGTTCTGGCTACTAGGTACGACATATATATAATATATATATATTTATATATATATATATATTTATGTCGTACCTAGTAGCCAGAACTCACTTTTTGGCCTACTATTCAAGGCCCGATTTGCCTAATAAGCCAAGTTTTCCTGAATTAATATATTTTTTCTAATTTTTTTCTTCTGAAATGATAAAGCTACCCATTTCATTATGTATGAGGTCAATTTTTTTTTATTGGAGTTAAAATTAACGTAGATATATGACCGAACCTAACCAACCCTACCTAACCTAACCTAACCTATCTTTATAGGTTAGGTTTGGTTAGGTAGCCGAAAATGTTAGGTTAGGTTAGGTTAGGTAGGTTAGGTAGTCGAAAAACAATTAATTCATGAAAACTTGGCTTATTAGGCAAATCGGGCCTTGCATAGTAGGCTGAGAAGTGCGTTCTGGCTACTAGGTACGACATTTATATATATATATATTTATATATATATATATATATATATTTATATATATATTTATATATATATTTATATATATATATATATATATATATATATATATATTTATATATATATTTATATATATATATATTTATATATATATATATATATATATATATGTATATATATATATATATATATATATATATATATATATATATATATATATATATATATATATATATATATATATATATGTTGTACCTAGTAGCCAAAACGTCGTACTCGGCCTACTATGCAAGGGCCAATCGACAGCAAGAACCTGATACTAGCTGACCTATGACCTAATTGCTGCACGGAGTAAAGGGTTTCGAATCTCTTTTGTATGGATACCATCACACACAAATGACAGACATTGCAGCCAAATTAGCGTGTAACAAAAATGAAGTTGAATTAGACCTAGGTATCCCCATCTCTGCTGTCAAAGGGATGGAATGAAGGGAGACATGGAGAGTGAGGAAGAGAGTGGGGGTGAAAGGGGAGGGATGATAAGAGAGAGAGAGGGGGGGGGGATGGAGGAAAAGAGAGAGTGAGAGCGGGGGATGAACACACACTCTTGCTTTTAATTAACGATTTAATTTGTGCTGTTGGCTACAATTTAGGAGATTGTGAATAGTTTGACGCGTGGCGAAATAAAAAAAAAAACATAAAATTGGCTTTACTCCACTTGGATATTGAGGGATGTGGAGGGGGAGTGGATACGTCCTTTAAGATGTCAATTTCACTTTTTTGCTGTGTACTCACCTACCAGTGAGTAAGGGAAGCGAGGGCTAGCTCACTGTCCATGTTGCACTAGTTTTAACTGTCGGGGAAGGCTCCCGCTAGGCTAAAAAGTATTTCTAGAAGGAACCCCTACTCCCCTACTAGCAATATATTATTCAATTCGTCTGATAGCAATAAGGCTTTGTTCCAGTATGTTCTAATCTGTAGATTGATACCGTATCGTGTGTGTGGATCGCTAGCCTAGGATTCACAACTTTAGGTAGCAGATCCTGAATGAAGAAAGGTATTTGCAGGCCGATTTGTTGTGTTTAGTAGATTGCGTAAAGTTTAAGGGGTTTAGAAATTAGAATATTCGTTCTTTGATTGCTAATTTCCGTTGCATCTATTTTCATGGCTATTCATACACTTTCCTTTTTGTCTCTCTTGCTTATTCTCTCTTGTCTCGACTTTATTCTCATCATCAATCTTCAATCTTTTGCAGACGGATTCTTTGCAGACATGCATACATTTGGCTCATTTGCCTCTGCACCACAAAACGAGAAACACTGGAACACCATGTCATCTCTTACTACGTAGTACATACAAGCCTCGCGTCCTTAATTACTGTTTAATTTTCCAGCAACACAGCAATGTTTAATTACTGGCAATAATAATATAATTATGGTGGTTGTATTCAAGTGATTTTCCTGCCTCGTAACATTAATGGCTTATTATCCTTGAGTGGTTTGGGAGGGGGCGATGACGTAGTGAAGGTTTGCGAGAGAAGCTGGTTCTTGAGAATAGTCAGCTTTCAGGCGATTGAACCAGTGTTGATTCCCAGACAGACTGAGACGTTGGGGTCATGTTTTCCTTCACCTAATGTCTCTGTTCACTAATAGTAAATAGGTACCCAGGAGTTAGTCATCTGTTGTGGGATGTATCCTGAGGAAGTGACTTGAGGAAGGCCAGTTTACAGACATTTCGCACATATCGTTTTCTATTTCTTAAAATTGTATTTGTATATGGTTTACCCTTATGATTTCCCATAGTCGACGAAACGTACAACAGTTGCCTCTTAGGCAACTATTTACGTCTAGATAAACTAGAAACATCTGACCCACTGGAGGATCGAACCTTGGACCCCACAGTTGAGAGACAAGGACGGTCCGACAATTGCGCATCAGGTTGGATTATGGTATGCTAGATAAAGTTAGGTTTGATTAGGTTAGGTTGGGTATTTTAATGCAAAATATATTTCTGTCCCAATCCAGGATGCACAAAGCAATTACACGTCCACTTAAAAGATATGTATCTTTTACCTCTCATAGTTTTGTTTGAGCTCTTCGTGGACTTCTTAATAATTGAAAGTTTTGCGGTTACTTTCGTCATATCACTTGCCTATTTAACATCAATTTCCTCGTGATATGACAGTATATCTTAGATTGGTCCTTGACCTATGGCACTATGTTAATCCTTATTGCTGCTTCCTCGCACATTTGGTTTAACTCGCTCGGTTACTTCTTTTTTGTCAGCTTTGTGGAGTGAGATGAAACCTAGATGTGCTGCTGGACCTAGCCTTAGCCCCACCTCGCCAGCTTCCATTCAATTAATGCAGTGAAATTTCATAATGGTTTCATCTTGTAAATCTTTTTAAAATACCAACTGTTTTTTTTTTGTTCGTTTTGTGTGCGCGCGTGTGTATTCACCTGTTTGTGCCTTCAGGATCGAGATTTAGCTCTTGGACCCCGCCACTTATCCGCCGGTTGTCTAATGCAATGACTTTTGACCTATTTCTATACCATATATATACTTGTTAAATTATGAATGGAGTTCACTCCTACAATCTGTACATTTGGCTCATTCCACTACTCTTGCGCTCAAAACTTTCTAACATCTCTGTTGCTCATCTGATTCTCAAGCTTTCATCCATGCTCACTTGTTCTATTGATGCGTGCGTGAGAAAGATACACAAGCAGTGTATCTTCCAGTGTGTGTAGAGTGAAGGGTATTCCTTGTTGTCTCCCTGCAGTAAATATTAGTAGAAACAACTTAGAGAGAACTCTATATGAAAGCTCCTGCTGTTTTCCTCCGCCGTATTGGTTGGGAAAATAAGCCAACTAATATCACAATTGTGGTTGAAATTTCTTGCATCTTTTCTCTGGAAGAAACTGGCGTGAGAAGTGGTGTACGGGATGATTTGCCAGTCACTCGGCCAGTTGATTAAGCACTGTTGGGTGTGGCTTGTAGTCAATTTGGTTGCTCTAGAAAAGCCACAGGCTATATGCCTTCGACAATGGGATATTATATACTATATGACTGGGTGGCTGGTGTTAGGGTGAGGTAGGGGGGAACCAACCCGTCCTCTTACAAATAATGTCGCTTTTCGCTCGTATTGCCCGAAACGCTGTGCGTTATTAGTGGCTTTAGACTTTGTATGTACTAGCTCTATCTAGAAATCCAACATTATGTTTGTAACTCATCTATTATGTATGTACTTTTACCTGAATAAACATTTGATTTGTATGCGCACTAAGGCTAAAAATGGCCGTACTAGAAAATAGTAGCGGCTCGCGAAAGTGACGTACTGTCCTTTTCGCATACGAAAACGTTTTCGTATACGAGCGAAAAAAAGCAACGTTATTTATAAGAGGCTATTCAACGGAGCCTAGTGTGATTTTGAGCAATTGTAGCAGACAACGAATTAGAACCAGCTTAAGAGATACGGTACTGATAAGAGTGAGCAAGGATGAACGAGAGTGAACCCGATAACGGTACAGCGAACTTCAACTGCCCCCCACCCACCCACACTCTCACTAAGGAGGCGTGGGTGTAAACAATGTCTGGAGTCCGAGCCAACTTTCACCCACACCCTGCACCACCTTCCACACCTGCCGGGTTCTCCAGCCTTTCCCTGCACCACCTTCCACACCTGCCGGGTTCTCCAACCTTCCCCTGCAATCCTAGCCCTCTCGGATACAGAATGCATTCTATTGTATAATACTAATGATAAAAATAATTGTGAGATATGAAGGCTACTGTGGGCCTTTGTTAGGCTTCCTGTCCTTCACGAAGCCACTAGAATGTTGCCCTCGGGTAAATTCAGATAAATTTACTACGGGAAAGTGAGGTCTTGCTCTTTATACTATCCCCCCTAGAAGCCTTGGTTGTTTCTCTTGTATTGTAATTTAACTATTCTGACGTTTCATAATGTGAGCCATTATGAAACCATAATACCACCATTCATGATGGTATTATGACTTGCACGGTAATATTATAGCATACATGGTAGTATATGGTATGTTGCCTCAACGCTTCTGTCCTCACACGGTAATGGAACCTAGGATTTTCGCCTGCGACCCAACCACCAGGTGTACAGTTACCCCCAAACTGATATGAGCCGGTAACTGGTCCAGACTAAATAGTTGTCGTGGACCGGTAACTGGTCCGGTCGTCGAGAACCGGTAACCTCCAAATTAATGCTGGAATTTCTTCAACTGGTAACTTTAAGTTACAAAAAGAGATAAGTTTCCTTCTCCGCCGTCAAGACGACATCCGCGATGGTCCGCCACTTTTCCCGC
The DNA here is from genome assembly GCF_040958095.1 of Procambarus clarkii. Taxonomy (NCBI): domain Eukaryota; kingdom Metazoa; phylum Arthropoda; class Malacostraca; order Decapoda; family Cambaridae; genus Procambarus; species Procambarus clarkii. Next base: position 9,832,191 of record NC_091194.1, on the reverse strand, counting down.
CATATTAACACTGTATATTCCCACGTTACGGAGATGGTGCAAAACTCAGACTCGGGATGCAATACCGAATTCGTAGTGTTTCATCGTTGTACATATGTAATGGTGGAGGAGGGGGGGGGGGGGACTTTTGACAAGCCGCCGGCTTCATGGCCTAGTCGAGGCCACAAAAGAGTTAGTGGCCCTCAGGTAAGTACAGGTAAATACAGTGTGTTGAACACAGTGGTGTACGTCTTTGGGTCATACCTCGGTTCAATCACTCCAAAGAGCCTCCACTTACGGGCTTACCATAGCCCGTGCTACTTGAAACTTTTGTTCTGAGTAGCTGAATCTAACATAACAAGGCAACTGTTGTGGGTTGCATCCTGGGGTTGGGTACAAATAGGATAAGTTTGTATAGGTCTAAACTCTAGATATAGAAGGATGTTGGCCATCTATGGTGAATGACTTCCCTCTTCCAAGGTTGTTGCCAGGAAACGATTTTGGTTTATTGTAAGACATTTTCACGTCAAATTTAAATAAGTTTTTTCTTAAAAAAAATGGTTGTACATTTATAACTGATTTAACAGATTTTATACAAAATCAATCATATTATTTATAAAAATAAATAACCTATGATCATTATACTTTATATATAGTAATCTAGGTAACAAAATTTCAAATATATTATTGCTTTTGCTCTGAGTAGCTGACTCTAACACAACAAGTCAACTGTTGTGGGTTGCATCCTGGGAAAGTCAGGGTTTCTGTCATAGTCATAGTTCAAAGTCATAGTTCTGAGCTTTCCAGAGAAAAAAATAATAACCTAAGATGTGTATAATGTTATTTATATATACTTTATGCAGTCCAGCCCCCTAAAATGAAATTACTTATAGTGAAGGAAATGTATATATTTAACTCTCAGAATGTTCGGTAATATGTTTATTGTTTGTGATGTGTATCTATGTATGTATTAACACGATGTACTGAACGGGGTGAGAATAGTTTGAGCTACCTCATCCCTTTGTGTGTATTTTACCTCAATAAACTTATTTCAATTTCACTTATAGTGATTACATGTGGTCGACAGTACAAATATGTCGTGATGGACCAATAGAAAGTAGACTTTTGTGTTATTGAATTTGGACAAACCGAAACAAGTTTTTATATTGCTAATATAACAAAACCTAACCATCCTAGGTTTAGGTATGCTATCTGAGGCCTAATATAGTGCATCCACTATGTGCTATACTTGGCCTAGAAATATTTGAGATTGTATTTTAGCTTAATTTTTTTCAACTATAAAAAAGTACACCAATTGGCTTGCTGGGACTCCATTGCTGCATATTGGTACGATTGACCACATAGTTACAAAAAGGTACTATAATTTTCAGGAGGATGGGGTTTAATTTATAGCATAACAACATGGCTCATTATGGCTGTGGTAAATAGTAAACATCTAGAGTTTAAGTTAAATTCTAGGGGATACTCAAATACTTTTCGAATTTCACATTTTCACATGTTTGAGAATAATGTACTGTTTTAACGTAACGTAACCTTAACCACGGATAGAGAGTAGATAATAGTACACAGAGAAAAATCATTATCATGATATGTCAATGATAAAAGTAACAGGAGCCGTGATGAGGATTCGAACTTATGCCCTGGGTGTTCCCAGATGCACGTTCTAAACGACTACGCCACGACACGGTAAATGAATTGCAGCCTGAGGTACTACTGCACCCACTAGGATTCCCGAGGATTCCACTGAAGCCAAACTAGGGTTTCACACAATTCCTAGTGGGTGCAGTAGCACTCCAGGTTGCAATTCATTTACACTGTCGTGGCGTAGTCGTTTAGAGCATGCATCTGGGACTTCCCAGGACATAGATTCGAATCCTCACCACGGCTCCAGTTAATTTTCTCAGTAGATAACAATATTAAGTATGTAGTGGTTTTGAAGTGATTACCTCCAGGGCACAAACCCTCTGAGGACAGGTTATTACAGACCCAAATCTGATAGGAAAACTGATGTATAAAATATAATTTGATAAACTAATTTGTCTGTCACAGGTTAATTCAGTCCTGCAATAAAATTCATTAACAATTTTGGAGGAGGAATGAAGAATTTAATTTTCTTGTTTTGATCAACGTTTCTTAAAAAACGGAAATCGTAGTTAGAAAATTAATTTCAAGATGTTTTCGCTTGGGAGGAAGTGTATCTTACTGTTTCATCATGATTTTGTCATAAGTGAACAAATGATTCAAATTTACACCGGGAAAGTTGTTAGAGTGGCATAAGTAATGGGACGATTGTCTTGCGTGGAGTTGGTGGTGATGACACAGGATCAACGATGCGTGGAGCAGTGTGAGAAATGGTTCCCCTTTGTTCCCTTTTGCCCCACCCTCTCCAACACCCTGTTTCCACACACTCTTTAACAATTACAATATCCCCTCCTCCCCCCCCTCCCCTCGCGGCACTCCCATCACCCACCATTCCTCTCTCAAATTCATTCTCGCTCTTTACTGTCCTAATAGCGTGTCGCAATTTGACGTATACTCTACCTAAGGCCAAAAATTGTCGTACTAGAAAATGGTAGCGACTCGCGAAATTGACATACTGTCCCATTTTCTGTTTTTGGGTCCTCTGGTAGGTTAGGATAAGGGCACTTTAGTACGACAGTTTGCTGACGTTGAGAAACCCTAGGAGGACGGGCTGCTTTAACACCATATCTCCTTTTCTACCTTTTTGGGGGAGGGTGGTAGGGAATAGATGAGAAAAGAGAGTAGAGATAGAAGAAAGTTGTAGGAATCTGGAATGAAATCAGAGTTACGAATAGTGTGCGAGTTATGAATATATGGGAGGCAAATGGGGGGGGGGGGGGACCTTCAACAAACCACCGGCTTCCTGCCCTCGTCGAGGCCACTAGTGTTGGTGGCTCTCAGGTAAACACAGGTAAATAGTTTAAGTTGTGAGTTATGGATGTCCCGTACATGAACACTTTTTCGCTTTCACTTTCGTACATCCGAATGGGTAGGCTCATGTTTTTGTGTACATACTATTTTAATATGCTTGCATGTAGGAGAGTTTGCTGGTAGTGTTCGCGGTTTTTGACCTAACACAACCTTCTCTGCTCTTTGCTTTCCCCATTAATATATGCACTTTAAACATATTCTTACAAATTACAGCCTAAGAAATTAATACATACTATTTTAATTTCCCGTGTTTCATGTGTTGCTAAGTTCGCCATGTCAGTGTGGCGGTCTTTCTATTGACCCGTGGATTGGTTCTTACTTTACAACACATTGAGGTCTAGCACCTGAACCCATTATGCAACTTCACAACCTTTCAACCACCGTCAACAAGATGGGTATATGGATACATAAGAAACTAAATTAAACACTGCGTGAAATGGCTGATGTGTGTGTACTCACCTGATTGTGCTTGCAGGGGTTGAGCTCGGGCTCTTTGGTCCCGCCTCTCAACTGTCAATCAACTAGTGTACAGATTCCTGAGCCTACTGGGCTCTATCATATCTACATTTGAAACTGTGTATGGAGTCAGCCTCCCACATCACTGCCTAATGTATTCCATCTGTTAACTACTGTCACTGAAAAAGTTCTTTCTAACGTCCCTGTGGCTCATTTGGGTACTCAGTTTCCCCCTGTGTCCCCTTGTTCGCGTACCACCCTTGTTAAACAGTTTATCTTTATCTACCCTGTCAATTCCTCTGAGAATTTTGTAGGTAGGGATCATGTCTCCCCTTTTCTGTCTTCTAGTGTCGTGAGGTGCATTTCTCGCAGCCTTTCTTCGTAACTCATGCCTCTTAGTTCTGGGACTAGCCTAGTGGCATATCTGAACTTTTCAAGCTTCGCCTTGTGCTTGACAAGGTACGGGCTCCATGCTGGGGCCGCATACTCCAGGATTGGTCTTATTGGTCTCTGTGTCCTCGTCCCTCGCGTCGTTATCCGTGTGGGGCAGCTCTAATAAGTTAAATTATTTTTTTCCTGTAATGAAAAGTGGGGAAAATCACTAATACATTGCTTCTTATTCCTCCTGTTTAACCTCCATTTCCCTCTCCTCCTTTCTTCTCAGCTTTAGCAACGCCCTTCCCACTCATCTCACTAATAATCCTCCCCTCCGGGACCTCCTTAACAACTCCCACATTTCGGGCTATTCATGTCCGTGCCACCTCTTGGGTGGCTTAATCTTCATCACTCTATCTCCCACAACACACCAGCCTCGGCCACAGAAAGAGAAAGTCTCCCCCGTTAACGCTTTGTTTTCTCTGGTGTGCCCCCCCCCACCTTTTCATAGCGACCAAACATTTAATTCATTAGATCTGGGGACAGGCAGTCAGTTCATATATCCATGTTAGGCTTGTACAGAAGTTCCCCCAAGGTCGAACTACTGACCCTCCCCAGGATGCAACCCCTACAATAGTCTAACTCCTGGGTACCTATTTACTGCTAGGTGAACAGGTGCGTTAGGTGACGGGAAACTCAACCAACCATTTTTATCCCGACCGGGATTCGAACTCGGAATTCCCAATTGTGAATCAAGAACAAGCCCGACTGTATTACTGGGACCCTATGGAAATGTATAACTATTATCAACGTTTTTGTTAGTGACGCTCACTGTTATTAACCATCGACAGGGAGGACATTATTCTCTGGGTAAACTGGGTTGAGCCCTGGCTCTATCCCCCTTACCAAAATGTTTCCTCTAGCCTACTGTTCTCCTCTCCTCACTTGACCAATCACCCCCTCTGGGGTATCTTTCATTTGTTGCTTGCTTGCTTTGTTCTCAACACAGCTGAGGGGGAGAGACGGTGGGCAGCAGAAGTGAAATTCTCAACTGGTTATAAGATCTTAAAACAGGAAAAGTTTCCCTCTTGTAGTGCCTCGGACAATGCAGCTTTCACTCTTAGAATCTTGCCTCTGCGAGCGTCATGATTTCCGGTAGGTTGATGATCACTCCTGGTATCCTTCATTTGATAATTACTAAATTCCAATCTGGTTAATTATCATAGCAGTAGCAACAGGTTTGTTGCAAATATGTTCAATGTAAATTAGCAGTAGAGACAACAAACACAACTTGGCGATGTTTATTTGAGCGATATGGATAAGTAACGTGGCGGTCAGGAGAAAGTGCAAAGCTTGTCGAGTGAGTATATAGTGTGTGTGTTGTACGTGGGAAGGGTTATGACGACACACTATAGCACCTGGGATATGTGGATGGTGTTGAGGATATAACGATGCCAATCAACTTGGACCGAGGACGGGAGACATCTCCCGTCACGTAGGGTGCAGTCGCACCTCCACAGATCTCCAGTATCATCTATTGATTCTGGTAATGGCTCAAAAGAGCCACCACTTACGGGCTACTCATGCCCGTGCCACCTTTCGGGTGGCTTAATCTTCATCAATCAATCTTGGACCGACGGGGAATCAAACGCTATAGTAGCAATTAAGACCGTCGCTGCACCAACCAGAGCAACACGAGTTTCGAAGTGTCGCTGTAACGGTCCGTTGTTCTATACAGGGTGGTGGTGTTTCATGGTCGTGTTGATGTATATAAGACATTCCAATTCTAATGAGTATGAGAGAAATATCAACTTAATATACAAGAAAAGTCTCGTACTTAAAGTTAGCTTCGTTCTCGACATCGTTTCAACCGTAACTTAGGGATGAATTGTGATTTATGATGTAGCAGTATTGATATATATGTCGTACCTAGTAGCCAGAACGCACTTCTCAGCCTACTATTCAAGGCCCGATTTGCCTAATAAGCCAAGTTTTCATGAATTAATGTTTTTTCGTCTACCTAACCTACCTAACCTAACCTAACCTAGCTTTTTTTGGCTACCTAACCTAACCTTACCTATAAATATAGGTTAGGTTAGGTTAGGTAGGGTTGGTTAGGTTCGGTCATATATCTACGTTAATTTTAACTCCAATAAAAAAAAATTGACCTCATACATAGAGAAAAGGGTTGCTTTATCATTTCATAAGAAAAAAAATATAGTAAATATATTAATTCAGGAAAACTTGGCTTATTAGGCAAATCGGGCCTTGAATAGTAGGCTGAGAAGTGAGTTCTGGCTACTAGGTACGACATATATATATATATATATATATATATATATATATATATATATATATATATATATATATATTATTAATGGTTAAAAGAGTGAAAGTAAAGGGTGGTCGTGACAAGATGTGATGACAGACAATGTACAGTTAATACACAATATTGTGTGTGAGAAAGTGCGGTGAGAGCGCTGGTCCGTAAGTAACAGGTGGAGGGAAATTTCTCAATCTTGACGGTAGCCTAACAAACTCAGTGGGGGGGTGGGGGGGAAGAAAGGGGATTGTGATCTCATTGTGTTATTGACACGTGTTGCGGTGGTCTTGTTCATTCATCTGTGACGTCGTATATGTGGAGAGACTACCTTACCTGAGTTTACCTGAGGGCCACTATCTCTAGTGGCCTCGATGGGGTGCAGGAAGCTAGCCGGCTCAATAGAGAGGGGGGCCTGAGGATTTTTTTTCTATCTGGATTTTAAACGGTGGTGATGGCTACAATTTTCAATCTGAATTCTTCGTAAAGGAAGCTGCTAATCTAAATAAGTGTTGTATTTTAATCGGTCCAACATTTGAATTAACTGGACGGTACAATGACGTCCAGTTAATGTTAATGTGACGGTAGGTAACACCGTCACCTACCGGGTCGGTGTTCGATCCCCCGATGGTCCAAGTGATTGGTCACTGTTTCGTCACTTCGTCCTCATATCCCAGCTCCTTGTCCTCGTATCCCAGCTCCTTGTCCTCCTATCTCAGCTCCTTGTCCTCATATCCCAGCTCCTTGTCCTCGTATCCCAGCTCCTTGTCCTCCTATCTCAGCTCCTTGTCCTCATATCCCAGCTCCTTGTCCTCGTATCCCAGCTCCTTGTCCTCCTATCTCAGCTCCTTGTCCTCATATCCCAGCTCCTTGTCCTCGTATCCCAACTCCTTGTCCTCATATCCCAGCTCTTTGTCCTCATATCCCAGCTCTTTGTCCTCATATCCCAGCTCCTTGTCCTCGTATCCCAGCTCCTTGTCCTTATATCCCAGCTCCTTGTCCTCATATCCCAGCTCCTTGTCCTCATATCCTAGGTCCTTGTCCTGGTATCCCAAGTGCTATTTACAGTAGCCATATTGTCTTAGTACTTTTTTATAAGTACGTTACATTATCTTGTATCTGTGTATATCTCTCCCTTTATATTCTGTTCGTAAGACTACATTAGTTTCAGATTAGATAATATATAATTTCTTTAACTGTTAATCCATTTCCTTGGGCTGTCCGCCGGTGCTAAGGCTTGCAAACTTCTTTGATCGTTAAGGCCATAATTTACTTCATATTGTGACTTTCAAGGCTACTTTAATAACACACAGGCTTAAGACAAACAGAAATCACAATTGCGTGATGCATCAAATGAACAAAGTCGTACCATGGCGTAGCTACCATGTCGTAGCTCAGTCGATTAAGACAGCGTCTGAGATGCTCTCAGACGTAGGTTCGAATCCTCGTCATAACCCTTGTGGATTTGTTCAAACAGGTTTAAGGATTTAAAGCAACCTATAGATACACACTAAAAAAATACTTGTGTATACACAAATATAAGTACTGCATGCCTTGAAGAATACACTTTTGTGTACCACTTCCTGGGTTGTGCAGTTATGGTGATCTCTTGTCGTTAACGCCCTCCACTCTCGCACCCTTGTTTGTGTTCCGCCTTGTTTGTGTTAGCTTTGTACTTTCTCTTCAATTTTACCAATTATACGTTCCGTCCCGTCCTCGGGCTAGACTGTTCAAGCTGCGGCCGACCCCCCCAAGACGCATTCATCAATTTTAACGTTACTGTGTATTCAAAATGTTTTTGTTAATATAAATTACACACACACACACACACACACACACACACACACACACACACACACGAGGGTGAAGCATTTACAAACGTGGGGTTCAAACAAAGAACGGGAGCGTCGAACTTCGATAAAAATTCAAACGTCATCAGTTGAGTCGTATGCAAAATGTCTTATTTTGTAAATTCATAAATATGAGATTTGTTTTCTATTTACATGGGTTCTAGGAGACTCGAACCTCGAAACCCACGTGTGTGTGTGTGTGAGGCCGAAGCATTTGAAATTTATTTATGAGTTCGGGCTGCCACATTCTGGTACTGTATTTTTAGCTGGTACGAATAACCTTAAAATATTCCATAATAAATTTACCCGAGGGCCACTATTGCCAGTTATGGTCTTTATAAAAGAGCTAGTTTATAACGTGTTATATAAACGCTTCGTTGTACTTGGCGATATATTTAGTACAAATTACAAAGATAATAATATTTGTGGTATATGTTAATGGTGGAATAGAAAGTTGAATGCGTCAACCTCACTGGCAGGTTACAACCCGTCCTCAGGCTAGGCTCGTCCAACCAGCGACCGAGCCTTAAGACGCATTCGTACATTTAAATGTACCGCGCATTCGAAGTCGGCATCTTTTTTTTAATTATAAAGTACTTTTATTATATATTATAGTTTTTCCGTACATTTCATTTAGACCGACGTTAAGTGTTCGGGTTCTGTTGCCAATTATTTGCTTGCAGTACGTGGGCAACCCGTCAAAGCCTCATATCAGACATTGTGCTCTGCACATACCCGCCGACCCCAAAGACGAATTCAAAATTCACAAATACACGTGTGGGTTTTACCCTCTGTCATTATGTCTGTGAGAAGACATAACCATTACGCATTCATCATTGTTAACATGTTCATTCAACATAGGATTTATCTCGGATATGAATTAATGTGTTAGCATATTGTGCATATTTAGCCATAGATTTGGTTAGGTGTTTAGGTTCTGTTGGCAATTATTTCCATTTCAAGTACGTGGGCGAAGCAGTTACTGAGTTGCGACTCAGTAACTGCGACGAAATGTTCAAACGTCATCAGATGGGTCGTGAAGTCCGTCCTCATCAACAAATGCCAAATTCTCGTTAATCTAGCCGCCAGACCCTCTGGTTATGAAGTAAAAAAGTTTTACACAAGACTCAACTTAAGACATTCGAACATTTTTTCTAATAGTGCTTCACTGGCGACCTCTGAATCGCAAGGCTGTAAATGCTTCACTCACGTACTTCAAATCTAATTAATCAACAGAATCTAAACACCTAAGCCAACTACACTGAAATTTAATGTATTGTATTATAATGTATTTCTACACTGAAATAATAATGTATAAATGAGAACAAACCTATCAATACAATACGTTAATACTGATGAATGCGTGTTGAGCTTTAACGATCCTGACCTGAAGACGGGTTGCCTAAATTCACGCTATCATGAAAACTCATTAAAATATTAAATCATGAAATTATCTTAAATTAAAGGATAGGATTTATCACGAATGTACTGGTCTTAATTCCAATTTCCGTTTTCCGCTACCACATAGGGATGATGATTCGTTATTTACTAGAATTTACCTGAGGGCCACCAACACATTAGTGCCCACGACGAGGACAAGAAGCTGGCGGCTTGTCAAAGGTCCCCCCCCCCCATTTGCCCTGATGTTTTGCAGTTGGATATTAAAATTTAACAGTTTTGGCATTTACGGTTTCGGCGGGTAGGCGATTCCACGGGTTATCTTGAGATGATTTCGGGTCTTCAGTATCCCCGCGACCCGGTCCTCGACCAGGCCTCCACCCCCAGGAAGCAGCCCGTGACAGCTGACTAACTCCCAGGTACCTATTTACTGCTAGGTAACAGGGGCATCAGGGTGAAAGAAACTGCCCATTGTTTCTCGCCGGCGCCCGGGATCGAACCCGGGACCACAGGATCACGTGCCCAGTGTTCTGTCCGCTCAGCCGCCGAGTTGATAACCTTATTTTATATATTTATTATTATTATTATTATTATTATTATTATTATTATTATTATTATTATTATTATTATTATTATTATTATTATTATTATTATTATAAAAGCCCAGAGGATTAGATTGCTTAGTAGGTATAATATTTGTATATAAAGGCATTAATTACCCACAACGTAGTACAGTTGGCTTCGTTCTCGACTCACAATCGGGGATGCCGAGTTCTATTTCCGGGCGGGACAGATATAATTGGGCACGTTTTCCTTTCACCTAATGCATCTGTTCACACAGAGTTATCCAACTTGTGGGGTAGCATCCTAGGGAGGGTCAGCTATTCGACCCTTTGGGGACTTCGATACAAGCTTAAAGTATAAACACAGGCTCCTTGCCTCCGACAACTGAAATTATATTGTAAGATACAGTAATATTTGTATACAGTATTCAATCCTAAAGCCTATGCAATCCTAAAGCCTAAAGCCTCTGCAATCCTAAAGCCTAAAGTCTATACAAGACTAAATTGGCTTTAGGTATTGTATGTACTAGCTCTATCTATAAATCCAACTTTGTAAATCAACTATGTATGTACTTTTCCTGAATAAAGAAGTTGAATTTGAATAACGACTTTAATGAATCGATTTTTTTAATTTCTGAGGTAAGACTTAATATCCCGATTCTCACGTCTCTGACCAATATTTGCCGTCAAAATAATTTCCAGATAAAAATATAAAGCTTTATTATGTAATTTTTCATGTATCTTAAGTATTGCTTTAAGTCTGCTAAATCTAAGTATTTCATAACATTTATTGTACATACCTACATGTTTTTTTTTGTATTAACAAGCTTAGATACACACAGCATTGTGCTGCTACCCAAATCTATATGAAAGATTACACAGTGTAGATAAAAAAAACTAGCTATAAGTTCATCGAATACTCGTATCTCACTGGATGATTAATCATACATGGACTCAGAGGAGAAAACACCAGCCTCAGTACAAAAACAAATCAACTCTGACTAAAAATCAGGAGAGAGCATTAAATGTAAGGCTGATCTATTAGCCTCCACTAGCAAAATCTGGGTACCACACAAGAATATCTTCCTGAGTGTACGATGTAATTACTGAGCTCAAAGTACCTCATACCATTTGGTCTGAAGTCACTTATAACAGGGCAATCACAGATATAGTGTTGGAGAGTATGTCCCAGCTCTTGTTCACATAGTTTACAATTAGAATGTTCACCATTGGGAGATTCATTACCTGTATCCACCTGCCGTAGATATCGATATCCCAGCCTAATTCTGGCAATTACAGTGTCACATTGTCTAGTGGAAGTTTTATGCTGCCCGTACATATAATTCTCGGTTCTAAACATGTCATAGCTCTTTATACTCGTGCTTTCTGGCCTTTGTGTGTCAGTAACTGCTCTTCTGTCTTCTCTAATTTCCTGAAATATTGCGGTTTTTACGGCAGAGATTGGAATGCCCATATCAGTCATTTTCAGGCTTATCACATGCAGTTTTAGCTGACTGGTCTGTGTCATCATGCTGGACAACACCTGTGTGAGATGGTATCCATACAAATGAGTTTTTGAAACTCTTGCTCTTTGCATTATAATGTTGTTTGTAACGGATGTTACAACATTCCTAGTATCTATTTTGCATGCCAAATTTGTCATTCCTAGTATCTATTTTGCATGTCAAATTTGTCATTCCTAGTATCTATTTTGCATGTCAAATTTCTCATTCCTAGCATCTATTTTGCATGTCAAATTTAAAATTTGTCCGGAAAGCTGTGGCATAATTAGTGATTTTTACTGATAATTAAAAACCACTTTACTAGTGTTACATACAGTGTACATTTTGTGAATGATTTTAGGCGCTTATTATATTTGTTTAATTATTAGCAAAGATTTCTCTTATCCCACCAGATGCATCAGTTTACGGTACTGCTGTCGTTTTCTTTGGTGATGGCCGGCCTCACGTTTTCTGTCACCTCACAGGCTCGAGACACCGAGTTGGCTTCTCTCAATGATTTCACCGAATATTCAGACATAATTATACCTCACATGTAAGTATGTAAGAATATTATTTACTCTGTAAAAGAGAAAAGTAGTCTCAAAAAGACGTCTTGTGATATTTACACAGATGTATAGCCAGCAAAATCTCGATGTAAATTGAATATATATATATATATATATATATATATATATATATATATATATATATATATATATATATATATATATATTATATATATATATATACACACAACTTTAGAACACTTTCCCACAAGGAGACTCGAACCCTAGCCAGCACAGAAGCCTTCCAGCAACTGGCACAACAGGTACGCCTTAACCCGCTCCACCACCTGCTCAGACCCTTAAAAGAGATGGTAATTTTGGAGTATTTATATACCCCAAAGATCACCACCTCCCAAGAGCACTAGAGCAAGTGAGGGGTCATTTATACGTTTATTTCATCAAGTCCCTGTTAATATGGGAAGACACAGTGTCTATGCTGTGTCTTCCTATGCATAACAGGCGTACCTGTTATGCCAGTTGCTGGAAGGCTTCTGTGCTGGCTAGGGTTCGAGTCTCCTGGTGGGAAAGTGTTCTAAAGTTGTATACTTCACTCTCGTGTTTAGGAGAGTTGTGCCTTAAGCATAGACACTGTGTCTTCCCATATTAACAGGGACTTGATGAAATAAACGTATAACTGACCCCTCACTTGCTCTAGTGCTCTTGGGAGGTGGTGATCTTTGGGGTATATAAATACTCCAAAATTACCATCTCTTTTAAGGGTCTGAGCAGGTGGTGGAGCGGGTTAAGGCGTACCTGTTATGCCAGTTGCTGGAAGGCTTCTGTGCTGGCTAGGGTTCGAGTCTCCTGGTGGGAAAGTGTTCTAAAGTTGTGTGTGTATATATATATATATATATATATATATATATATATATATATATATATATATATATATATATATATATATATATATATAATATATTGTATTATTAAGTTCGTTCTCGCCTCGCAATCGGGAATCCCGGACTGGACAGAAATAGTTCGGCACGTTTCCTTTTACCTAATGCCTCTGTTCACCTAACTGTAAATAGGCTAAACTGTTGTGAGATTGCATCTTGGGGAGGGTCAGTAGTTCCACTTTGGGTGGGGGGGGGGGCATCGTTATCAGCCTAAAGTACACACACACTGGTTGCCTGTCCCCGACAAAACGATTTATATGTACATGCGTATATTCGTCAGTAGATGTCGGTGCGTATGTACGAATGTCGGTACGAATGTCGGAGCGTATGTACGAATGTATATATTGAAAGGTGCGCATTTGTTGGCAGTGCAGGTTGGCTTGTCTGTAAGTTGAAGGTTTCTAAAGTCTTGAATTTGTTTTTAAATTCAATTACATAGTTATGCAGCAAGAGTAGTCTTTGTGCGAGTGTATCCAGCTATTGTATGTATTAATTAAGCTGCAGTCACAAGCGACGTTGATGGCACATTGAGTTTTTTTTATTATTATTATTTTCTACCACAGACGTGGCCACACATTTACAATGCTAACTAGCATATATACATTTTCTTCTGTCCTCCATGGACAGGGTGAAAGATTTGTCAAACATACAGTTCAGAGATTTATTGAACAACCACAGAAGGTGATCGTAGTGCTTTTAAAATGTTAGGCTAAGCTACATACGGAACATTGAGTCAACGGCTATCCAATATTTTTTTTTCTCACTGTCTAATGGGTGCAGGTATCCAAGAGTGACGTTAAATCAAAGTTGATAATGTTGAATTAACTTTGCTCTTGGGTATTGTACCCACTGGATGCAGCTCTCTTTACTGACGGACTAATTATAGCCTAGCCGCGTGTGACATTTTATGGTACTCAGTGCGGTCTTCGAAAGTCATTTAAATTGAATGAAACTATAAGCTTGTTTCTGACATATTGGAATATATATACACAGCGCATAATACAATACGCAACCTTATGAAATTTTCCTTAGGCAAAATATGATTTCCGTATGACGAAAGGGTTCTCGAATCCTTGGCCTAGCTTAACCCAGCAGGCAAAATGCGCTCGAAAAACGTGAAATCTACGTCTGATCATTGTTGATTTTGTGTTACATCGGCACAATTAAGTCTACTGATTGTATTGGTTTACTGCAGTATGTGTATACCCTCTTATATAGTACTCTGATGACGCCTGCAATTCCTAGTCTATTGGAAAAATTATACCTGACTTTTCTGCATTTTCATTTCAGGTTGGATAATGTTGAATCTACTCCTGTTGGCTTTAAGGTAAATTATATTAATAGCAGCAGTAGTAGTCGTAATATTAATAGCAATAATAGTCGTAATATTAATAGCAGTAGTAGTAATATTAGATGGTAGTGTAGTAGAATATTTCAAGACAGTAATGAAACAAACAAAATTGCCATTCAGATAGTGCTCACTGCTCTCGTAACCAGTTACTATGACAGACTACCATCTAATAATACATTGTGTCATTTACACAGTGGAGAGGCAAGTGGATAGCTTTATCCAAAAATAAACAACTCAACATAAACCATGATGTGTACATGGTTTTTTCGTGTCATCAAATGAGTTACTGGAAAAACTTAAGTAGCCCACTAGGTCAACCTGTCCTCAGGAAGGAAATACGCTCACGGGAATGGATTGAGAACAACAACAACAATTATTATCTACTCTCTCCATGCTTAGGTTAGGTTAAGGTTACTTGAGGTTAACGTTTAGTTAGGTTTCATTACGTTTATATGGTGTATTATTGACGATAATGTGAAGTATGGAATTTGTAACCTATTTCAGTGTACCCAAGAATTCCATTTACATAAAAAACTAATTCTTCAAAGAAAATGTTTTCAGCATGTGGGAACCGACCTGTGAGATTTATATTTATTTAATTTATATGAATTTATGTTTACGTTAATTTATATACTTCGATAGCAATTTGTATAATGTTAAGTGGACTGTATTTCTGCAATAATCTCTTAATCTCACAAATCGATCCTCTACACATTAGGGGGGGTTTATTAATTGAATATATATGCAGCCAATCAAACTACAGAATTAACTACATACATTGAAAAGGTTCCTTATCTTATAGTACAGCAGGTTAGTCCACCAGGTATAACTAGGGTGTAGACACCAAATTATCCTCTTTGAGGTAGCTTCCATCACCCAGTAACTGGTGCACAAAATCTTGCTTCCTCGTCTTGACCTGTCAAAAGGGCGCTAGCTGTAAAGCCAGAATCCTATATATGACAAGCTATATCAGAGAAAACACTATACAGTACATGGAACAATAAAGACCTGGCTTAATTACCTTTAGTTTGAGGCTTCCACGTGCTCTAACCAGGTCACCCTATATAATGACATTAATGGCCATAAATGAAGATACATGGGTTTCGGAAAGAACACTTAACTTGAATTTGTTGACAGTGTGTGATAATGGTACGCCACTGGTTTCCATAACACTTCGTCCAAGTAAAATTAACAGGAGCCGTATTTGCTCCTGTGAGCCTCTGGTCTAGTCTCAACAATGGCTGCGTCTAATACTCCATACTATTGACGCCTGGCCGACATTGTCCAGATATGATAGGAGCCGAATTTGCTCCACGCGTCTCGGATGTGACACAACAATGGCTGCCCTCCTTCCTCCCTGACGCCTGGCTTACATTGTCCAGATTTCAGAAAGTGATAGAAGGGTCACATTTACTCTACTTTAATATTGATAATTAAGTTAATTTATATAAGATGTTTTTATGATGGTAAAGTCCAAAGACTAATGTATTTAAGAATAATTCCCACCATAATAGGTGGAGAATTATAATAGTATGTGGTGATGATATCCCGTTTTCTTTAGATGGTAATTCCACTACAAGTTACGTTTTCTATGGGTAACTTGTTGGTAATACAGCAGCACTTATTATCTGTCTGTATATTATTAAATGGTGTCGGATTTTCCGACATAATTCCCCAGGGGCTGCTCACGGGTCGAAGTCCTAATTAGAACAGACGAACACCGATACTCCTCCTTCGAATTATTAGATTAATTTGATGTTAGTAGTTAGTAATCACACATTTGTGCGTCTGTTCGTACAGGACGGATGTCCCGTACTAGAGTTGCAAGGGTTAGAAGTCTAATGCGATTTCATTTCCCTGTCAACTCTTGAAAGGCTAATATTCAAGCCTTATTACATATTATTTAACCCAGAAGACTGGATGTGATCAAGTACTACAGTCAAGTATGATTCAGGGACTGCAGTGAGATCAGTGACATTAGATATAACTTGAAGTTTCTTCAGGTAACTGGTCACTGATATATAAACACTGAGGCCCATGGAATACATCTTGATTAAATAATAAATGTATCAAATCAGTCATCAAATTTATTGGGGTTTAATTTAGTTAATTGATTCAGAAGATTGAATAGCTCATCATTAAAGTAAAGTATGGTTCTGAGACTGCAGTGGGTTCAGTGACATTGGTCGCAGTGACTTGTAGCTGTTTTAGGCTACTGTTCACTGATTTGCCACTGAGGCCTCATGAACTCATCTTCAGCTTCAAATGATGATACTAACATCAACCTCTGTTACTATAGTCAGCTGTAATCTCCTTAGTATAATGCTACTGGAGAAATATAATCAGCTGACAAATTTAGTTTCTATTGGTATTGTTTATCTGCAGGCATAGGTCTCCTCAGGCTTGATACTGGGCCTGAGAGTAATTTACCTCCTGCAGAGTTTAACATGGTTATACCCTGATATTTAGTAGGGCTACCGATGAATCGATGACAATAGTCTGTCCCTACAAGGAGACCGAAGTCGGTGAGGTGATCAGACTTAATATTATCTGCCAATTTTATTCCTCTATTTCTCAGGAATTTGGCTGTTGCTCTCAGACCTTGAACTTGTAGGTCTACTGGTATTTTGTCCACCACAATGGCTTGTACTCGACAGACGTACCTGCCTAAGCGTACTGATGGTTGTACCACCTGGTAGACTTGAGGTCCTGCATCTGTTACAAACCCTGAGATGTTGAATGACATCTGGGCTACAGGCCTTAATTGTAGTTCATCTGCCAACTTTTTAGTGATGTATGTTCTCTGGGATCCTTGGTCAAACAACCCACGGGTATGGACCTTGGCCCTCTTATTCAGGATGGTAATTTGGGCAGTAGGCAAAGTCGTATTACCTTTAGACTTTGCCGATTGGACACTCTTTGTTTGTTGCACCTTGCAGTACTGTACTGTGGTGGGAATGCTATCTTCCACCTTGGGGTTTGGAGACGTTGTTTTGGTGTCTCTGCACAATGCTGCATGGTGCTGACCTTTGTTACACCTATTACAGGTGTGTAATTGGGTATCACAGTCGTTGATGTTATGTTTCCTGAGGCACCTCGTGCAATGTTGCAAATCTTTGAGTCGCTCAACACGGGCGTCACTATCAGGAAAATTAGGGCAGTGGTACATTGAATGTTTCTCATTGCAGAACAAACATGTTCCATAGCTTCCTGTACCCTTTGGTGTCATGTTCTTGGGTGACACAGTAACTATAGGCTTGGAGGGTCCCACTGCATATACGCCCACACTGCCACTGTTCCACTTTGGTGTTGAATTATATTGTCTAGATTGATTTGGAGTACCTTTGGTACTCTGTGGTTTACTATTATTGGTTTCTGAGGGTTTACTTGGTGGTTTTAATTTGTCATGTGTTCGTAATTGATGAACTACTGACTTTAAACCTTCAGATATTTCATTCATGGATAAGATACTTTTATTGTAATGAGCACTCATTTGTCTCAATATGACCCTAGGTATTTTCTCCTGGACAATTATTTTCAAGACCCACTCAGCCCCGTTTGTATCTGCTGTCAGGCTGAGGGCATTGATCAATGATTCTACCTCCAGCTTGAAGACTTGGAGTGAATCAGCTGAAGCCTCCGGTGGGGGTAAATGCAACAGCTCATGAACTAAATGTGATGTTCTTACTTCTGGATCAGCATAATTATCCTTGAGGAGTTTTACTGCCAGATCATAGCCGTCATTAGTTAATCTCAGATGGGATACTACTGTTTTAGCCTCACCTGATAATTGGCCTTGCAAATAAGAGAATTTACTACTCTTTGGTAAAGATTGTTTTGAGTCTACAAGGTCAACGAATTTGTTCCAAAATTCGTCCCAATCTTCCTCATCTTTTCCTGAGAAAGTGGGTAAATTAATTGGAGGGAGTCGAGCTTCTGCTTGACTCGTATTAGATGCAACTGTTGTTGTTGTTGCTGTTGCCTTGTTCTGGGCAATTAATTTGACATAAGGCTGTAACGTGGCCTGAGTGTGATCTTCATAATTCGCAAGATCAACCATAATGTCGTCTATTTCTGTTTCTGATAAATTAGTGTTGGCAAGTTCAGCCACATACGTTGCTATTTGACATTTGATTTGCTCAAATTTACCTGCAGCTGCTTGATAATAGCTTTCCAGGTCCGCATAATCAACTGGAGATTGTTGTGACAAATCTTCACATTTCTTGATCTGTCTTGTTAAGTGGCCTTTAAGACCTGCAAGGGTTCTTTTCATTCTCCCTGCATTATCCATACTGGCTCGTTGGTGAAGCCTTGTGGGGCTTGTACTTGGGCTGCTCATAATACTGAACAAGCACTGATGGTAGCCTAGGGTAAATTCTGCACTCGCTAGGCTGTAATCCTACCTCTACTAGAGGTTAGCACTTAAAATTAATACACATTATATATATACAATCATCCACACTAATGATTTGAGTGATAAACCAGTGTCACTGGAAGTACCTTTAGGTTAGCTCTTCTATATCACCCTAGGATGGTATTGACACTAATTAATCACTCAAAGGTGTAATGATCATAAGTAAATTATTATATATACAACTCAACTCGAGTTGATAAAAATTACACCCAAAATAGGGTCTGCACCATTCATTAATGGTGTTAGGTTATTCAATATAGTACAACTGACTATGGTAATAATGGGACTAGAATGAACGATAATAGTTCAACTAGTCATATCCTACCCTGTTGTGGGTTGGCAATTAGTAAATATTATATTGTGAACACTAGTGCAATATATATGAAATAATTCTCTATTTTGGAGAAATAATATACACAATTATTGTTAATAGCCTCTTAATTAGCCTCTATGAAACTTCTAATATTATCTAGAAGTATTAAATATTATTAGTGACCTCGCGAAATAAAGTCCACAAAATTCGTAGATAATCTCTCGCGAAATGTAACACCACGAAATCCGTGAACAATCTCGCGAAGACACAGTCACTAATTGGCTGGCTTCAATATTAGCGCTGTCATTTCACGAAATAACACGCCACCAAATATCTGTGGGTGTGCATGAAACCGCTGATGAGGCTGAACTCAGTTGAGGGAGGCTCCTGAGCTCCCTCGAGGCTTCGCCGCTGTCTTTGACTGGCTGGCCTTGTTTAAATAACACTGCACTAGTATATTTAATGAATCCACTGGTTAACTGGCTCATCCGGTACTAAGATGACCAAATGTGGGTTCAAAGGATCAAATAATCCGTCATCCGGTTCGAAGATGACCAAATATGTGGGAACCGACCTGTGAGATTTATATTTATTTAATTTATATGAATTTATGTTTACGTTAATTTATATACTTCGATAGCAATTTGTATAATGTTAAGTGGACTGTATTTCTGCAATAATCTCTTAATCTCACAAATCGATCCTCTACACATTAGGGGGGGTTTATTAATTGAATATATATGCAGCCAATCAAACTACAGAATTAACTACATACATTGAAAAGGTTCCTTATCTTATAGTACAGCAGGTTAGTCCACCAGGTATAACTAGGGTGTAGACACCAAATTATCCTCTTTGAGGTAGCTTCCATCACCCAGTAACTGGTGCACAAAATCTTGCTTCCTCGTCTTGACCTGTCAAAAGGGCGCTAGCTGTAAAGCCAGAATCCTATATATGACAAGCTATATCAGAGAAAACACTATACAGTACATGGAACAATAAAGACCTGGCTTAATTACCTTTAGTTTGAGGCTTCCACGTGCTCTAACCAGGTCACCCTATATAATGACATTAATGGCCATAAATGAAGATACATGGGTTTCGGAAAGAACACTTAACTTGAATTTGTTGACAGTGTGTGATAATGGTACGCCACTGGTTTCCATAACACTTCGTCCAAGTAAAATTAACAGGAGCCGTATTTGCTCCTGTGAGCCTCTGGTCTAGTCTCAACAATGGCTGCGTCTAATACTCCATACTATTGACGCCTGGCCGACATTGTCCAGATATGATAGGAGCCGAATTTGCTCCACGCGTCTCGGATGTGACACAACAATGGCTGCCCTCCTTCCTCCCTGACGCCTGGCTTACATTGTCCAGATTTCAGAAAGTGATAGAAGGGTCACATTTACTCTACTTTAATATTGATAATTAAGTTAATTTATATAAGATGTTTTTATGATGGTAAAGTCCAAAGACTAATGTATTTAAGAATAATTCCCACCATAATAGGTGGAGAATTATAATAGTATGTGGTGATGATATCCCGTTTTCTTTAGATGGTAATTCCACTACAAGTTACGTTTTCTATGGGTAACTTGTTGGTAATACAGCAGCACTTATTATCTGTCTGTATATTATTAAATGGTGTCGGATTTTCCGACACAGCATACACTTCTTATATTTTTAACTGGCAGTTCATAATACGATAAAGTTATAACTTGAGACTGTTTAGGACAAAGTTTCACGTGCCAATTTACATGTAGAGTATTACTGGAACCGTAATATGCTTTCGGTTACCACAAATATCTAGATAACTATCCAGGTGGTCTAAAGGGGGGGGGGAGGGGGATGGATTCTCATGGTAATGGATTTGCTTTTAGAAAGGGCTCCACTAAGTAGGTACACATACAATCACATTGTATACAAGATGGTTCGCCAACAGATAGTAAAAACTACCAAACCAACCCAACCTAACACGGCCAAACCTAAGCTGATACATCCTTACCTACCGATATATACAGTTTTGACAATCAAAAAGCGAGCTTTGTCGAACCATCTTATGCACGATATGATCACATTCCCTAGGTAGAATGTCATCTAATGGAAATGATACATTCCCTTTATTGCACAAATTGTTCTGTTTTATATTCAGTTTTACACCTCGTTGAATTTCATGATTTTCAGGATCGTAAATTGTGTGTCCCGTTGAAGCCCATATAAGATGAGGTAAACTTCATAATCTAACTTAGTGAATATCTTTAATATTTGGAAGCCTAGGTCTGTATTGCTCTCATAATGGCATCTTAATATACAAGTACTGTATCTTGTCTTTGTCTATGATCTTAATCATGCTTTATAGCCATACAGGCTAATCACATTCTGATACTTTTTAAAACTAATTTCTACTAAAGTATATTTACACAGAGCATTTGACCGTAATTTTTATTTCCAGAAGGCGGAGAACCCGACCTCCACCAGCAGCGCCGCCCACAGGAAAGCTGCCCCTGCGGGTCTGCCCCCGTCACCACCACAGTCACGTCAGGTAACTTATTGAAAACCACACTGTCTTAGCCCGGGGGATACATACACTAAGTTGTATCCCACTTCATGGTGTATATACAGGTTTTTTTATCTTTATTTAAAAAAATACAATATAAATTACATATACATAAGTGTTACAAGGCAATTATACATTACAATTCTTAGTGAACAAGTGTTTCAGTAGTACAGAACAAGATCTTTAAAAAAAAAACTGAATGTTATACTTATTTACCTATAAACGATTTATAAAAATTGGAGAATAAATTTACATTAAAATACAGGGGAAATTATTACATTTATATATATTTTATATAATTCTCAGTAAACCAATTTTCCATATCATCACCGATCATGAGTCGTAAACCCCAAATGTTATACCCGATCCTGCCTCGCAAGACCTTCAATATTTTTGTCTCCTGAGTAACCCTCCTGCATGCCTAGCCACACACAGTAACCCTCCTGCATGCCTATCCACACACAAAACATGTAATCAGAAAGTATTGGAATATTTATGTTAACGAAACTGCATAAACCAAAGTGTTGGTTAGTTTGTGGGTATTTTGATGTTGGTGAATTAATCGCTGTTAATCCCGTGCCCTCGGGTGGCTGGTTGCCAGAATTATTTACTTTGTGTGTCGACATAATAATTGTACTGGGTAATGAATGATCCAAAAGGCTGCATTCTTGCCATATTCCTACATTATTTACACTATTAATTTAGCTGCTTCTTAGATATTTTTTTCCTCTAATTTTATTTTCTCGCGGTGTTATAAGCATACCGGTTGAACATATTCCAGGGATTTTTAGTCGTTGCTTAACTTCTCAGATTATTTATTTTATGTTTAGATTTAATGTCCACGTGATAGGCTGAGGTGGAGATAACAGGCCACTATTGGGATGGTTGTTGACGCTGGCAACAACGGGCCTAAATAGTGGACTATTATTTCAGAGTATATAAATGAAAGTAAAGATTTGTAAGGCAATTACTACGCCTCTTACTTGCAACTACCCAAACTATCTTCTCTTACTCCCCAAACTATCATCAACTACTCTTCTCTTACCCCAAACTATCATCAACTACTCTTACCACTATTATAAACTGTTACCATCAACTAACAGATACTCGTGACAGTCACAGGCAACAGACCGTGCTGACGACTTCTCCCTGCTGATCCAGCTGCCTTCCGAGAATCAGGGCAACCGCCTGACGGAGCTCGAGAACTACACCTTCGAGTATGTTTCCTCCGAGGACGAGGAGGAGAGGGAGAGGGA